>NW_023270323.1:5831533-5946464 GCF_011800145.1 Mirounga leonina
TTTTATTTATTTATTCATGAGAGACAGAGAGAGAGAGAGGCAGAGGGAGAAGCAGGCTCCCAAGGAGCAGGGAGTCCGATGGGGGACTCGATCCCAGGACCCTGAGATCATGACCTGAGCCAAAGGCAGACGCTTAACCATCTGAGCCACCCAGGCGCCCTCTCTCTCTTCTAATCTTAATTTCATTTCTGCTAGCTTTGGGTTTAGTTTGTTTTCCTTTTCTAGTTTTTTTTTTAAGATTTTATATATTTATTTGACAGAGAGATAGAGAGAGAGCACAGATAGGCAGAATGGCAGGTAGAGGGAGAAGCAGGCTTCTCCGCTGAGCAGAGAGCCCGATGCGGGGCTCCATCCCAGGGCCCTGGGCTCATGACCTAAGCCGAAGGCAGACGCTTAACCGACTGAGCCACCCAGGCGCCCAAAGCTAAATTATATTCTGATACTGAGCTCTATCCACAGACCCAAATAAAATTCCCAAACAGAAAGTGTTGCACCTCAAATCACGTCACATTCATCCAGTCAAAATTCACCTCTCTGTCATCTCTCATCAAGTGTTCCAACTGTACTTTAAGTGTCTTACAACCTACAATCATTACATCTTGCCATACGCTAATATAATGATTGTATGTCTCTCTTTTCCATGATAAAGTCTGCCCTTGAGGGCAACACTATTTTCTTACTCAAATTTGGACCTTCTATTTATTTGTGTATGCTAGCAAGTATTTAATGTCTATTACATAAAATTCATATTTTTACGACTATGTTAAAATTAGCTTTTTTGGAAATGAATTTAGTTTTGCTTAACTCCTAAAGAGTTTTATTTTTCCCATGTAAAAGAAAGTCTAAGTATTAAATGACACAAACATGGTTTCTGGCTTCACTGAATGTATAGTTTAGTAGTGAAGATAAGATAGTCCTACAAGTTCTTAAATACATAATAAAATGCAATGTACCCTATATATGATATTTGAATTAAACATTATAGAGATTCAAAATGGTTCAGAGTTCATGGGTAGATCAGAGAATATTATGTGGATGAAGGTCATTTGAACTGGACCTTAAAAAATAGGTAGAATTATACATTATATGAGTAGAGAAAGGACATACTGAGAAAGGAACAAAGTAACAGAGGCAGAGAAATGGAAAAATGTAGTTGTGCGTTGACAGAAGTTACTTCATGTAGCTGGAGACTACTGGTCATGAGAAGCTGTAGAGAAGTAAGGATAATTGAATAAGTTGGAGCCAGAGGGAAAATAATGAAAGATACCTGGCTAATGTGACACAATTATATTTAGGATGTAATTAATTTTACATAAATCTCTGAGACCAAAAATAATATGAGTTGACTGGCTTTACTCATTAGTTATATGTTGAAAATTTGGTAAAGAAAAAGATCTACAATAATAGTACAATATCCTAAGCAGTCACTAGTGAATAAAAAGCAAGAAGCACTGAAGTGTGTATTTCTCTATAAATGAATATTCTGAAGTTTGAGTATCAGTGTTCCTAATAGAATTATATTCCTAGGTAGAAAAATTAGAATTATACGTAATTCTCCCCTGTTATGTTTTGCAAATGAAAATAGTAGCTCTTACAGAAAAATTACTCCTCCTATTATTAGGCTTGTTAATAATTTTCACCCATTGTAAGCATAAAATCAATTTTCCAGCCCAGGGATTCTTTAGTTTATATATTACTCACACCTTACTGAGGCAGAAAATTTGATAAACCTACCAGCTCTTCAAGGATACCACAAACAAGTAATGGTGGGAAATGTGCTTCTAGTTATCAGAAAAGAGAACTGACTCCATTTCTTTGTAGCTTCTCACTTTCGGAACTTTCCAAAAGCTTAACTAAAGCACAGAATCCCAACAAAATTACTCATTTTAATCATTAAACGGGGGGGGGGGGGGGGGGGGGAGGCAGTGCATAGTGAGAGGTTACAATTTAATCCTTTACAAAACCACTCAGATAAGGCTTATTCCATAGGCACTGGCACAAGGCAGTCTCAAATTCATGAGAAAATGGTTGTGTCAACTTCACAATTTTCTGTGCCAAAGAAAAAAAGAGAGTCAGCCTGGATAATTTAGAATTATAAATAAAATACTCATATGATTTATATTGATAAATATAAGTCTGTAAACTCCATACCAGGATTTCATAGGAGCAAAGAACTATATATATGTGAGTCCTATATGATTACTGCACTTTGTTAGGCATTTTACATACACATCCTCTTTAAATCTTTACTAAATTTCTATGAGGTAGATATTATAGATAACAAAATTGTGATTTAGAGAGCCAAAATGCAAATCAAGATTGACTCCAAAGCCTAAATTCTTCCCATTACAGCCAGTGCTTGTCTGTGTTCCTATATACCTCCGGATCTGGCACAATTAGGCATGGGAACTTGGCAGCATCTGTCTGACCTGCAAGGGTCTGGAAATAAAGCCAATGCCAATAAAACTAATGCCAAAAAATGAGAATTGACTAAAGCACAGGTTGGAACATAACTTGCAAAAATATTTATAGCAACATGCAGTGTTTGCCTAACTTTAATGAAATACCTATCATTAGGTTAGTTGTAAAGTTATGATACTTACCCTCAAATTGAGAAAAAAATTTAATTATGTTCACTGCTGATTTGATATGGTACTAATTAGCACTGGAAATTATTAGAATATTGCAGTATCATTTAAGTGTCATTCAGTGCCCATTAACCTGAGAGAAAACTGAGTAATTTCATTTACAGCCTACAGAGTTAAGCACAAAACTGCATTTTTCCTGTTCGTCATTGCAATGGCCTCAGTCTAAGTAAACTCAACTTGTTCTTTCCAAAGAGATTTCATGTTGTTACAGAGGAGAGAACTCACAAATGAGGCCCTCCAGGCAGAATGGATTGCTAGACTAATTGTGAGAAATGGATCCAAAGCAAAACAAATCTTCTTTGAAACCTTTAATCCAAACTTTGTCAGAGTTAAAAAAAAAAAAATGTGTATCTAGATAAAATGAAATTACTCATTTGTACTTTTGAATATGCCTATTTAAGAGAGTTCACTATTTGTGTTAAAGTGTACCTTAGGTCTATTCACTTGCTTTCTAGAAAACACAAAACTGCTCACAAAAATTGTTTTATAAATATTTTGAATTATCAAACTGCCAAAGTCATAGCACCACTAGAAAATTGTGATCTTCTAGGTATGTATTAGGAGTAACATGAATGATAATCACATTTTCTGTATTTGAAATAATTGAGGGTGAATATATCTGTGAGGTCATATAAACAATCCAAAAAGCCACCAACTCTCAGTAGCATGGTTATGTAACAAAACAGTGACAGAGGGCATCCAAAATTGGGAATTCAAAAAACACTATTTTCAATTAATGTAATAGCTACATATTTTTTACATCTTAAGTGGTGAATAATGTTTCTGAATGTAAACAAAATAATGTAGCCACACTATGAAGCTTTGCTCAGACTGAACTCATCTTCCTATACCTAGAGTGTGTAAGATTGTACTGAATAGTTAAGATTCACATGACATATTTCCCGCCTCCACAAAGAGAATATACCGAGCCCCATGAAACAACTGAACTTCAGAGCTCCTGGGAAACAATGTGGAAGAAGCATATTAACTTATTTGTGTTACCTACTCTGTATGAAATACTTCCAATTTTGCCAAAGGCAAAACAGAAAGAATTAGAGAAATTAGAGAAATATCATGAGATTAGTTAGTAAACTACAAAAGTAAGGAAGTGACATTTGAAGTAAGTTTGTAACAGGTAAGTGTCTGGCCCACAAACCTATAAATATTTCTATTTCTCCAGCATTTCTCATGTGTGTTCTATAGGAAGTAATAGTTATTATATAAAATAAGGATGCAGTTTTGTAGAAGTTTAAGAAATGTGGGGTTAAAGAAGATGAACAAACTTTAATGCAGGACTTTCCAAAGCTTTTGATATGTCAATATTCTTTTTAAGCATCCAACAGTGAGATAGAATGTGTGACATGTTCCAAAATCATTTCACTTCAGAAATCCCATTTCAAATGGGGATATTCAAAGAACATTTTGGAAATACTGTGTTATCCTGTGCTATCTCTACCACAAGGTACAGGCAATATCCAAAAAAGATTTCAAAGGAGGGTGTTATTAACCAGAAGTAGAGTAGAAAAATTAGAAAGAGTTATGGAGAAGGAGGCCTTGTACAAGGTCTTGAAAAATAAATAGGATTTAAATGAGTAAAGAGAAGATATTCCAGGCAGGTAAAGGAATGTAAACAAAGGCATGGACTGACACTACATCTTTGTGAAACATTAATCAGTAATAGACTAAAAAATATGGCAAGGGGCTTTAACATTATGTAGCTCACCCCCAAACCAATATGGAATCTCCTGTTGCTTAAAGTTCAAGATGTGGGCTGGGGAAAAAGAATAAGACTGCCGGGCACCTGGGTGGCTCAGTTGGTTAAGCGACTGCCTTCGGCTCAGGTCATGATCCTGGAGTCCCAGGATCAGTCCCGCATCGGGCTCCCTGCTCAGCAGGGAGTCTGCTTCTCCCTCTGACCCTCCCCCCTCTTATGCTCTCTCTATCTCATTGTCTCTCTCAAATAAATAAATAAAATCTTTAAAAAAAAAAAAAGAATAAGACTGCCTTGGAAGGGTGTGGCCAGATTATAAAAAGCTTCAAAAGAGAGAGGAACAGAATTACTATTCATTAACTTCATTAATAAAATCCGTCTGACACCTGCCCCCCTCTGGCCATGCTGAGGTTGTAGGATGTGTGTGAGGAGAAGGGTGCCCAAAGGGAGGTTATCTCCAGAACATGTGAGCAGAGATTCGATTCTGGACCTAACATATGTCCATACTAGGAGTCCACCTGCCTCTTGCCAAGCATGTTCCCCTCTCCTGTCTTCTCCACCTTTTTCCTTCATCAGAACTGTACCATTTTGGATCATACAGTAAATAAGCAGGAGACCTACCCCTCACTTAGAGCTCCTAATATGTCATTTCTTTCAACATGTCATTTGTTTGGCAATGATATAAGGCCACATATAGTCTACTAATACAGACGTTAGGAAAATACCAAGAAAATTTCTTTTAGAGTAAATTAAGAGTGATAATTTTTTTATTCTCTTTTTTTGGTTTCTAATCAAATTGCAAAAGCTTATTATTGGTAAAAACTTAAAATTAATTACTAGGTAATGATGATATTTCTCACATGCGTGAGCACTTTGCAATCCTTGTGAATTAGGATTGGGGCTCTGGGGTTCAGTAACTGTTAACAGCTCCTCCTTTTATTTGTACACAAACCTGTCCCTTGAGTAGTTATATTGTTAGCAAGGTAAAAATGTGGAATTGAGTCCTATTTTAATATATGAGTTGGTAATTACTTATGTGGAAATATTGGATCTTTCCTCTAGTTTATGCATAGCCAGCCATCTTTTTTTTTTTTTTTTTTAATTTATTTGAGACAGAGAGAATGAGAGACAGAGAGCACATGAGAGGGGGGAGGGTCAGAGGCAGAAGCAGGCTCCCCGCCGAGCAGGGAGCCCGATGCGGGACTCGATCCCGGGACTCCAGGATCATGACCTGAGCCGAAGGCAGTCGCTTAACCAACTGAGCCACCCAGGCGCCCCCATAGCCAGCCATCTTAATGGGATTATCTTCACCCTATATTTGGTTATTTTGACATAAACCTTTCTTTGATTATGCTAGACAATAAAGTGTTTGGTAAAACTGGTAAGAATAATAATAAGAACAAGACTGTCTTTCTCAGAGTTAGACACTGATTGTGGTCTCAGTAATCAGCTTATAATACTCGATAGTAGAATGTCTAAATACAACACATACACTCTTTAAAAGCATATGTTAGTAAATGCTATCTGTAACATCAGCATATGAAAATATATTTGTATAATATCTACCAAACTGTTGATATACAGTAAGATTAAATTAAGCAACATAGGAATAATTTACTTACAGATTATGGATGGTGTACTATAATGGAATTATATTACAGAGTAAATAATGAAACAAAATGTTCCTAGAAGATTTTATAAAAGGTGTACATAAATTAAGTTGAAAAAAGAAAAACAGCTAATGGTAAAATGAATATAGAATAGGTTTCCAGCCACAGTAAATTTATTAAAGGTTTTACTCAGCTCTTAAAGAGATATAAAACCAGTCATTGTCTCATCTTCTGTTGACCTCTGCCACAAATATATTTGAGATCAATTGCTCCAGGGGCACTATCAGTGCTAGTAATGGACTCATTATTTCATTCCATCTTGCAACAAATATTTATTAAATGTGCCCTACATGTAAAGCTCAGTGATGGACACTGGGAATACAAATACCTCGAGAATTTATGATCTGGGAGTACGCAGATAGATAACCTGTCATAAAATGTAGTATCTGATAGTGCCTTTGATATAAACACAAAGAAACAAAAAACAAAGGCTTATTGGAGAGATCAGAAGTGGGAGGATTATAACTAGCTGAGCTCACTGGGAAAGTCTTTTTGGAGAAGGCAGCATTTGATCAGCGACTTGAAGAATTAAATTTTTAAAGAATTTTTGAAAGGTAGGGAGAGTGAATTGCAGGTGTAGTAAATGCTTCTTCCATTACTGTAAGAAAAATAGTGCTTCTAGCATTTACTATTAGAAAAAAAGAGTGCAAATCCTTACCACAAGTTTCATGAGAGCTTTATTTAGGAGTCTTTTTTTAAAAGTAAGGGTGGGATGGTATTGAAGTGTTTTGAAAAGGAGAATGACATCTTCAGAATACAGCCTGTTCATCCCCATGGCTATAACCCAGTCAGTGTCTCCAGCATCTACATGGATAGGTACACAAAACCTCTAACTGATCTGTCTTTCCTTCATTCTTTCAAACCATGTGTGTATATATCATGGTATTGTAAAAAATGATGGGATTTTAAAAGATGGTATCTATGATGTTCCACCTCATTTCCAACGAGCAATGTTATGCAATGCCAAGCATTTTGGAACGGGCTGGCAAAATAGAGGAAACTCTATTGATTCCAAAACTATATTGAATCTTTCAGGCGGAGATTTTGTACTCCATTCTCAGATTTGTGTTGACAAGGCATAGACTGACTATAAGAATACCATTAAAAATTATTCTGGTTCTGTGACTCTATGCAAAATATATGCAGCATATTTTTGATGATTGCACAACATTAAGGTTCCTTAGAGTGTAGCAAGTATGCATATACTTACAGTGAATACTGACAATTTGGTTTTATTTCAGCATTTGTTAATGTATGCTGAGAAGCCTGCTGCCTGTTGAAGCATGTTCCCCTATAAAGAGGCCCACAAGGCAAGGAAGTGATGCTCCTAGCCAACAGCCAGTGAGAACTTAAAGCCTACCAATAGCCTGGTGATTGAGCTTGGAGCTGGACCTTCCCTAAATGACTGCAGTGCTGGTCTGCAGCTTGGTTGCAACCTTGTGAAGGACCCTGAACCAGTCACCCAGCTAAAAGTACCACTCAGATTCCTGATCCACAGAAACTATGAGATAATAAATGTTTGTGTTATAAGCCATTAAGTTTGGAGTAATTTGTTAAACATCAGCAGATTACTAATATATTGCAAAAATTAAAGAAAATAACAATCCAATGGAAATTAGCTTAAATTGTCCTTTACTTCAAATAAAACCTACTTTTGTAATTAAGTATGATGATTTGTTAAATTATTGAAGGGCAAATGTATTTACATATATTTTATATTATCTAAAATATGCTTTTAATTTTTAAATTAAAGCTTTCTTGCATCTGAGAAAGAAGAATCAATCCTTAATTATGCAAGTTATAAAAAAATGGGCATTACTTTGGAAAATCTTTAGCATATACAGTGATCTTTCCTTTTGTTTTGTTTTTATTGTTGTTGTTGTTATCAGAATTTGGCACCTTTTCAGGGAAATCCTGCTCAAGAAGCCTTTATGCTCTTGGCCCTTTTTCTCACCTTAGAATATAGAAATGGTCCACATCCAAGCCTTTCTCACTGGATCAATTTTCCCTATAGGTCACATCTCAACTTAGATTTGAGTTCCTCTCAGGTTCCACTGTCATGGGTCAGAGAGGCCAAAGAATTTAAATTTTCGAAATGAGGTAGAGAAGGAGAATAGATCCTTATAACCTAGGGGCTCTGCAGCAGTCATCCCTGAGGACCATCTGCCAAAGAATTTAGAGCTCACTGTAGCAGCCTCTAACAACTGAGAGAAAAGTGAGAAGGGTGAAATACAAACTTTTGCTAGAAAAAAGAAATCAAAATAATAAAAAAGCTTTACAGAAGTGAGGAGCATCTGTGGTCCAATATGCAACATCACACCCCTGATATCTGAAGATAACTCCATTCTCAACATGGCTGGGAAGCCAAATCTCAAAACTGAGAAGACAGGAAATGTGAAAAGCCATCTTTACTTCTGACAAACCACAGATGAGAAGATAAAAAGCCTCCCAAACTTGCCAATGTGCAATTAAGTAAATTTCATCCCAATATTTTAGGAAGTTCTTCTTTATTTTTCTTCATTGCCAAACTCCTAGAAGATATAATTCAT
Source organism: Mirounga leonina (assembly GCF_011800145.1). Classification (NCBI taxonomy): domain Eukaryota; kingdom Metazoa; phylum Chordata; class Mammalia; order Carnivora; family Phocidae; genus Mirounga; species Mirounga leonina. The sequence goes on from NW_023270323.1 coordinate 5,840,112, forward strand.
GCCAAATGCCTTCATTTTCTCACCATCGTTTCCCTCCATTTCTTTTGCAATCTGGTATCATTTTTAACACCACTGAAATGGGTTCTCACTATCTTCAATGAAATTAAAGATAAGCTTCTTATTCTCCCAAATATTATTTGAAATTTCTGGAGCTTTGACTCTGAAATTATCTCCTTCTTCAAACCTTATAGTTTTTTGGGTTTTTTGTTTGTTTTTGTTTTTTTGTGATTTAAGTTATCCTCCTATATTTCTAGTTGCATTATGTCCTACTGCTACTTCACTTCAACACAAACCCTAACTGCAGATATCTCTCATGGCTTAATCTGACCTTTTATTTTCTGCTCTCTCTCTCACATTCAGGCTCTCAGACAAACCATGCCTTCCACACCATAAGGATACTGAAGATATTCTGACTCCTCAGTTTAGCATTTGAGACTCTGCTTTCTTTAATACGTTAAGGTAATTATGCCTCCAAATTTCTCCTCATGCAATTCGCATAACTAGATCCCACTTTCAAAATTATCCCTTTCTCTCTGCTTTTGAAAAATACCTCCTGTTTTTATATCACTTAATTTTATGAGGCAATTTAATCTTTGCTGTCTTTTTATTTCATAAGTGTGCTCATTGACTCTTTTTTCAGACAACAAAATCAATCTACCATAATTTGGTCAGTTGAAAACAAAGGACAGGAGGTTTAAAACTGAGAACCAGGGGTATAAGAAAAGTGTCCAAGATGACACAAATATGTAATGGAAGAGTTAGAAGTATATTAGATCATCAGCCTCCTGATTAGGATTCTGTTCAGAGACTGAGAAGAAAATTTATACTGATCATTCATCTGAGTGGTTACTGCCAGTATATCTACTTTTATTGTAACTTCTTTTTGCATATTAGTCCACTATAACAAAATATTTTGCATAAGGTAAAGTGAAAATGTCCCATGTATAGGCTTTATTCCATCAAAAATTATATTAGCTGTAAATAACAATATCCAAGAGTCAGGATGACAAGCAAATTTCCTGATTAATTTATCTCAGCACTGATGTGTTTTCATGTCTCTAACATAAACTTCCCTAAACAAAAATTTCCCATTTTATCATTTTGCCTACAAATTTGGAACAATTTTCTTTATTATGCTTTTATACTTGTACAGAACTTTATACATTTCAAAGGGCTTGAGAAAGTTTGGAAGTCAGATTTCATGCGATATTTATTACTTCAGAATGATTCTTTGTTGTTTTCTAAACCGTGTTACTCCTTCCATTTTCTGTATCATTTTTCTCATAAAGTATGTCACTACAGATTTCCCCTCACATTAATTGACATACTACTTACGTTAAGGTCTAGAATATTAGTAGCAGCATGGCATTTACCTAAGGGCACATTACCTATTCATTGGCTGCTTCCCTGCCAGGGACACCCTCCTGTATTATCAGTCCTTGTTTTTCTCTTTTTAATTGATTTATCAGTATATACGCACCCTGCTCTCTCTTTCATTGTTTTAAATTTTTGAGCAAGTCTACTCACAAAAGCACGCATTATGACCTACGTTGTGGTAAACTCATTGGAGCAGAGCTAGTTGGGTATAGAAAGGGGAGAGACTGGAGTTGTTCAGTTGTGCCTCAGGCAGGTCAGTGAGTCTATATAATTCCAAGGTGAAGAATTAAGTAGCTTATTACGTTGTCATTCATAGTAATGCTCCATGTTCTCTAATCCAACTTTCATCACTAATAAAGCTGAAATTAAGTCTCCATTTGTCCAGGATATTATTTGTTGATGCCTCAAACCTTCTAACTCCCTATGTGTTATTGTAGAAGCTCTCATCCTTTCCTTTAAATTCTTAAAAGTCATCCTTCTTGTTGAACTTTAGAATCTGTTTCATCATATCTTAAGAGAACCTCCTCTCATAGCAACCCTTACATTCTCCCTCGGATTCAGGCTCTTCCTTCTCTTTGTCCATCATTTATCTCACTAATTCCTATCTCACTAATTTGAATCTTTATTCCCTATATCTACTTGACACTATTCTGGTGTCAAACATTCAGTCACTATGTCCTCCTGAACCCCTCCTTTTTTAATCCATTGTCCTTTTCTCTAATTGCCACAATTTTACTGCACAACACTATCAAATGTCACAAATAATCTCCTTATTATAAAATTCTATTTCTTCATTTCCCACTTTTCTTGGCTTCTCTACTGTTAGTGTGGACACGTGTTCTTTCATTGCCTTTTCTTCATAGGTTTCTAGGATACTACCACTATTTTCTCTTCTTTCTCCTCTTGTCCATTCTGCATCCCAGTGTACAGATTCTTTTATGTCCAGTCTGGTCTCTTCAATATTGCATCAGATATCTGATTCTTCTTCATACTTCATACTAAGTGCTGCTAACTCAAAGTATATGATGCTAATTTTTCTTCTAACTTCGGTTTGAATCTTTATTATTATTATGTTATGTTAATGACCATACATTACATCATTAGTTTTTGATGCAGTTTGAATCTTCTTTCATCTCATATGCATCCAATCACCTCAAAATCAACCTGACCTAAACTGAAATTGTCAATGCTTTCTCCAAAACTGCCCACCTCTTAATGTTTCTACTATCAGTTTGTCATTGCCTCAGGATTAAAATCATAGTGGCCTTTTCTCTTTTCCTCTCTTACTTTCTATTTGGTAAAGACCCAACCCTTGTATTTCTTACTTAGTATATGTTACTCATAAGTATGAACACTTCTGCATTCCTGTCAGCATCCTCCCAGCCCAAACCCTTCTCATTTCATGCTTGGACTACTGCAGCAGGTTCAGCCTCTGGCCCCGCCAACGTAAAATATGTATAATTGTCTGATATTATGATTGATCATGTTGTTTATGTTTGTACTAGTGTCTTATGATTTATAAATTCCTTTTTCTTACTATGTAAGTCCATTCATTTACTTCCAATACCTCTATTAATGCCTGGACATTCATGTAATCAATAAATGTTTATTGCATGAATGAATGATTAAATGAATGAATGAATAAAACTAATTTAATCCTTCCAGGTATTAAGATGTACAACTTGTCTTTCACTGAGATAATGCAGGTATCATTAGTGCATTTTATAGATGACAAAATTAGCTCTAAAGAAGTTAAATGGCAATGCTACAGACTACTAAGGGGCAGATTCTAGGCTAGATCCCATTATATCTGACAATGTTTTATATCTCTTTACACATAATAGTTCTCATACTGTATTTCAATATTTTAAGCAAAGTTTCGTTATATTAGTACTGTACACAGATAGGGAATATATATATTTTTTGATTTGATATATTTTTTATTTGAACAAATATATATATGTTTGATTTCAAGATTCTTTGTTATTTGTTGGTTTACAAATAACACAGTTAATCACTTAACCTCTCTGGACATCATCATTCATAAAACAAAAATGATAAAATCTATGCTTCCCAGTTCACAGAGGAAGGAAAATCTGGCATATGAAAGTCTAAGATATAAAGCAGTATGGTATACTGTGTTATGAAATTTGTTTCCAATGATCTCCATTTAACAAATTTGATGAAAAAGACACAACCGGGATCATAAAATTATTTTTTTCATAAAATTATTTTTTAACTGTCTTAGGAAAGTTGACTGATTTTTAAATGAAGTTTTTAAATTCTGAGATTAGTCTCTGTAATGTAACTGGCCTGACACTAAACTACAAGCATTTTTATGCTGTTTAAATCCTGATGCAACCCTTTTCATATGAATATTGTTTATCTTATCATAATGAATTCGGTTCAAATACTAAATTTTTGATGTGGATAGAAGAGACAGCTCTAAAGTAAGGAAACCCAAGAACACAGGACTATTTGAGTCTACAGGCTCCCAATCTTTCTTGAGTTTGGCACTTCATAGTGTAACTGATTCCTCTTTTTATTTCATCATAGTTATGATGCATGTAAAGTCTTTTTATTAGGTTCTTCTCAGTGCTGTGAAGTGCCCTGAAAGTATGAAGGTGCCCTCAATTAGAAAGGCTGAGAAAATAAGGATTCCAGAGCAAGCTCTTCACAGCCTCAGACAGAGAGCCCTTCTAAATTGGTCTGCATATTTTTAGAATAAATAATCATAAGTAAATATGAGTTATATTTATACCCATAGGAAAGTCAGATTATATTCAAGCTTTAAAAAAAAAAAAAGTGTTGCCTCTAAATCTATTCAACCTCTAGTGAAGAGATTTTGTTAACATTTAATGGTAGGTGTCTAATGAACATCTGTGGAATACAGACTTAAAAGAATGAGTTGACAGTTCTTAACATAAGATCATAAACTAAATATGTGTTACAAAGTTCTTCCTTTTGTAAATGAGAATTATTCTACACCTCACAGATGTTCATTACATATTTCATAAATACTCTAAAGACACAAAATATAATTTATGTGTTCATATTTAGAGTTTCCTAAATTTCATCAAAAATTAAAAATTGGATTCAAGAGAATAGGTCTTGATTATAATCATGAAATACTGATATGAAACATTTTTATATGCCATCTATCTTTTTGCATGGTAAAAATCACGGCTTATCTGTATACTGTATGCATATCAATGTTTTGTTCTGACAATTCACATAAAATATAAAATATTTAACTTTCTCACTGTAATTTGTGGTGGTTTCATTAGGAAATTATCATTCACAAAATGTTTCATTTTATTTAAAGAATCCTTTTTAATATTATATAGGTATCTCTTGAGTTTTTCCCTACAAAGAAACTAAAGAACAATGGAATAGTATATCTTGTTAAGAGAATAAAGAATTATTTGATCCATTAGCATGTCTTCTTGAGTTGTTATAGTTCATATAGGTTATACAGAATATCAAATCCCATATATGGACATGACTAGTAGGTTTTTAAGAGGAATTGGGGGCATCCTTTTGTAAGCCATAAAAATATGCATGTACATATGTATTTTAGGAACAACTTATGTGTAAACTAAACTGCAAGTCATCATCTTTCTGAAATGCAAGTCATACAGAAAATAAAAACGCCTTAAATTCTAGGTTTTCTTTTCCTTTTCTTTTTTTCTTAAAGATCTCTGACTAAAATGTTTCTTAGATTCCTTAAATTTGAATAGTCATTCAATGACATTTCTCATTCAATGGCATTGATGGATTCTGTATCACTTAAGAATCACAGTTTAGAAAAGTTTCCAAGACAAGGATGTGCCAAACTGTTGGAAATGTGTGTGATGCATATGAATGTAGTGAGTGAAGCAAGACAAAAATGGGATTCATTCACATGGAGAGGAGATGATTTAATATGAATAGAAATGGTGGAAAGAAAGCTATAGTAGAAAAATCCCTGGGTTTGACCATAACTCAGTTGTGATACTTATGATGATGTGGTACTTACCATTGCTGGGCCTCAGTTTCTTCATTTTTGAAAAGTCAATAATGCCTTTTGAACTTAAATGTATAACATTTGTGTTATATTCAACAAACACTTGAGTATCTGCTATGAGCCAGGTTATGTGTTAGATGCAGAAAATACTTTAGTGACAAAAATAAACACAGTCTCTCACTTTTGATACATAAAATTATGGGAGACATGGTAAAGTAGAGATACCATTACAAAACATAATATAATTACTACAGTGAATAAAGTGTACTATGCATACGAACTGTTGACACTTGGTTCAACTGAGGAGACAGGAGATCTTCTTTTAGGAAGTGCCTACAAAAATGAGAGCTGCAGGATGGCACTAGGGAAGAGTCAGTGGGGATAAGAGAAATATGTTGACTCAAGAAACAGATTCCACAGAACTTAATGATTAGCCAAGTGGGGGAATAAAGGGCAGGGAAAGGCTGAGGAGGTTTTTCCAATCTCTAATCATGATATCTACATGAAGAGTAGGAAAAATCATGAATTAGTGGGTTAGGAGAAATCTAGTATGGAATTGGATATATGTATCTGAAGAAAATAAAGACTAAGTCTGAGCTAGAAGTGTCATTTTAGGAGCCTCTAGCAAATATAGGGTCATGAAGTCCATGGGAATATAGAAGATTACCCTGAAAATGCCTGTGGAATAAGAAGGAAGGAGGATTTATGTCAGAACCTGAAGAATACTAACATTGAAAGGATGGAAAAGGGAACACTCTGAAAGGACATAGAAAGAACAGTCAGGATGAAAGAAGAAATGAGGAGAAGGCAGTGTTATGGAGACTAAGGAGAACATTTCCTGATTATAGAAAATGAACACATACCTTTTTCTTACACAAAATATTTTATATAAATTATCAAGTATAACAAAGACTGAAAAGCACTTAACTGATGGGGTAACCAGGAGTCTTCTGGCAAGACTGACAATTGTGAGAGGGGCTGGCTGAACAAACACAGGTTAACAAGGCTCCCAGAATGATGTCAGCGGACAGAAACACAGTGTCCAAGGGCAGTTCTTTCCTGACATTTGCTTGTGAAAGGAAGAAAGGTTAAGCCTCGTGTAATATGGGGAAGGCTTAAATCTTACACAGTGTGGAGGTACTCCCTTCTCTTCCTCATATAGAAGTAAGGTTATATTAGAGTAAGGTTTTCTCATTCCTTTACTAGATATGAAAAAAAAAAAAAGGTCTTTCCCTTTTTTAGTCCAGAATTGTAACAAAAAAAGAATATACTGACAGTGAAGAAGTCATTATGTGACACAATAAGCCACCACAGGAGTTCACAACACACTAAGAGCTAGAAAAGTTTGATTCAGAGTCCAGTTCTCTTCCCCAAGGCTTAATACACATCACCCAACGCAAATAATTATGACTGAGGGGATAAATCTCTGTCATATCTCTATCCCCTTGTTTAGTCATTATTAATTACAATTACTTAAGTGCCAGTTCTGTCTTGATTAAAAAAACAAAAAAACAACTTAATACCCACTAGGTAAGATACAGCTTCAGATAAAACTTAAATTTTACTTAAGTTTAGATATATTTATTTATATATTCCTGACTTCTTTTTTTTTTCCCCCAAGATTTTTATTTATTTTTTTGACAGAGAGAGAGTGAGAGCAGGAACACAAGCAGGGGGAGTGGGAGAGGGAGAAGCAGGCTTCCCGCCGAGCTGGGAGCCCGATGCAGGACTCGATCCCAGGACCCTGGGATCATGACCTGAGCTGAAGGCAGACGCTCAACGACTGAGCCACCCAGGCGCCCTATTCCTGACTTCTTAAAAAACGTGTTTGTCCTGAGTAAAATTAAATGACTATAACCAAATAGAATACTTATAAAGCATGTCATTGAATAACGGATACTATGGCTAATTCCTTCTAATTACCTAAGTGAATTCAAATAATTAACTTAGCAAAATTGGATTTAATGCTTTAAAATTTTTTTCTTGCCTTTTTTACTCTCCAATTCTCAAAACTACCCCATGATCACTGAGATCTCTAAAGTAACCATGGCAATGAAATCACATCTGTCAATGTATTATTCCATGTATTTGACAAAGATACTTGCAATACAATGTATAAATAAATTTTTTAGATATTTTCTGAAGTTTAAAATTGGTGTGACATTTTCTCATTAGAGCTAATCTATATGGATTATTTGATACAGGTGTCTTTTTTTGAAGCAGGGAGACCAAAATGTCTTTACTCCCATCATCTATCATTAGTTCTTTCCTACCTTCACAAAATAAGAGCTTCCTATCAAATTTTATTATCAATTTTGATTAAATTCAAGGAGACTGATTCCTGCTATATGGGGGCATGGTGCTGAGCCTAGAGATGTAAATATAAGGAAGACATGGAACTTATCCTCCAAGAGAAGTACACCTAACTCAACATACTAATTTTATTTTATTGATAATCCAGATTTTGTCCCTTCCATTTTTTCATGCTTCTGAATACTGCTGTTGAACAGGGTAAATTTCAGAGTGTTATATTATTCCAACTGTCCTTCTGTCCCCTGTACTTTTCTGGATTTATCCTTTTTTTTTAGCCTTCCTTATTGTCTGAAATTCAGGAGAATTCAGGTAATTTAAATCATTTTTCTATTTAATTTTGTTTGTTAAAATTCATTTTAACTATATCTTGCTAATTTTCTCCTTTCCTTTTTTAGAAATCTGAATTATGTCATCATGCAGTTACTTCCACTGAGGTTTTCATCATTTTCATAACCTCAATTAATTCTTCCCTACTTGTAGGATCAAATTATGTGTGAGAACAAAAAAGTTGCAAGCTGTGAATGCGTGAGGTATACTGGCATATAATGAAAGCAATGAACTAAGCAAAACAAAGGAAATAAATTCCCCTTCAGAGTCTTTAACTATTACCCCAAATAACAATAAAAGCTAAGTGCTTGATTTTCCAGGTTTTTTAAAACAAAACTTTAAATGTTTTTCAGGGTTTTTTTGTTTTCTTTGTTTTTTGCTTTGCTACTTTGCAAGTATATAAATTGAAAATGTCACAAAGTCATCTACTTTCCAAGTAAACCTTTCTCGGTTTGGTAAAGTATTAGAATTTTAAGACATTTTTAAATTTCATGGATTTAAAATTGTTTTTGATTTTTAAATGTTTTTAAATAACTGATATTTGTAAAAGATAAAATATATTTTAAAGTATGTTGAGTACTGTATTTGTACTATGAGAACTGTACCTACAAAGATTCACTCCTAGTACTATCATAATTCTATGTCTGACTGTATATATTCAGTAACATAGATTTTATTGTTGTTCATTATTATAATTAATAACTATCATTGGTTAAAGGCTTATTATGTGCCAGACTTCACTAAGTGATATATATCTATATATCTTACACAGTGAATGTATATGTATGTATTTAAATAATAATCTGCATATAGTAGTATTTTCTCCATTTTACACATGAGAAACAGGCTCATAGCTCATTATTACTTAATTATCCAAAATAAGATAGAGTATGATAAAGTCCAATGTTAAGATACTAAAGAAGCTGCTGATTCAAAGTTATAGATCCTTTTATTTTTGGAGCAGTGACTCTCAAAGAATACTAGATTAAGATTCAGAAGACTTTGGTTCTAGTTCTGCCTCAGCTACTTAGCTTCCAGCCTTCCTAAACTGCATAGCTGAGAGACTCAGGGACAATTCTGACCTTGGTGCAAGAGGCATTTAAGGGTTTTTAGACCAACTTTTTGGGATATAGCTCTAAGCATCCTTGTTGACACTAAACTTGTGCTAAACTTCTGCAAATTGGTTATATAACCTGTTCTCAAGGTCAAGTCTTCCCTGCACATAATGATATTCACTACTGATTATTTTCTTCTGTAGGTTAAATACTATATTATGAAAAAAGCTAGGAATCTTGGGACACCTGGATGGCTCAATCGGTTAAGTGTCTGCCTTTGGCTCAGGTCATGATCCCAGGGTCCTGGGATGGAGTCCCACATCTGGCTCCTTGCTCAGCAGGGAACCTGCTTCTCCCTCTGCCTGCAGCTCCCCCTGCTTGTGCTCTCTCTGACAAAAAAATAAAAAATAAAATCTTTTTAAAAAAAAGCTAGGAATCAAAAGCCAATCTTTTTCAACTCAAGTTTGCATTTCCTAGTAGTTTAAATTGTACTTCAGTGTAAGAAATGCACAAAGGGTTGTCCCAGTGGTTTCTCATTTTTTTAAATCCCTGTATTATGTTTGGTTATGAAAACATGAGTATACTCACACATACACACACATTCATCAACATTATTCTAAACATGAGAAGACCTTCCTTTTTAGTTACCCAACACATGGTCACACAGTGAAATAAATCTGTTTTATGAGAAAACTGGTAATCTCATAATGCCAGTCTGCAAAACCATTTTTATGGGTCACTGCCTTTCTTTCCATGTACTAAAGATCTTGTTGAACACACACCATGATGGGGAAAAAGTCTGATAATCAAAGGTCATCTAAAAGGTCAAATTCATAAAGTCGTTTTCTCTTCACAGATTTTTTAAAATATTACCTATAGTAAATTACCATTTACATAAATGTATAAGTCAAGGGGAAAGGTATCTCCTTAATGGGTGAATGTAGAGTCAAATCAACTAGGTTAAACAGCTTTTTAATATTGTGCCAGATATAAATGATATGGCTCTTTTGTAAAAAAGTAGATTATGATAGAGAAGCTGGTCCTTGACATATCTGAAACTTAAAAAAAAGTAAATGATGTAAAAGTGGTATTTTAAAAATTTGACCAATTGAAGAATATCTTTTGAGATGCTCCTACAATAAAATGGTATCAAGGAAAAATAAATTTGTAAACAGTTCTAATAACATTTCCTATTTGGAGATTCATATTTTATGTAGCATATACCCAATACTCTGAGAGTCCTTGAAGGACTTGAAGACTTTGGAAGAGGACCATTTTGAGCCGGTCTGCTACATATGAAAGTGAATCAAAACCCAATTTTACCCATGTTACATAAAAAAGAAAAAAATCATATTCAAAATAATACATTCATTATATTCTAAAGATTCTCAAGTTCCACAGAATGTAGAAAAAAGAAAACATCAGAGCATTAAACCAAGGCAAAGATTAAAGCAGTTTACTACACTATCATAATGCAAGGTAACACAGGAAACAATAGTATGACTCACATTTATATAAATGTAATGTTTGCATTTTACATAAAGAATGAAATATTTACATTTACCTTTATATATTTATCTATTATTTATTTTTAGAGAAAGAGAGAGAGAGAGCAAGCATGGGGGAGAAGGGCAGAGGAGAGGGAGAGAGAGAATCCTAAGCAGGCTCCACACTGTGGAACCCAACACTGGGCTTGATCTCACAACGCTGAGATCATGACCTGAGCTGAAATCAAGAAGTCAAGATGCTTAAACAACAGAGCCACCCAGGTGCACTGAAATATTTACATTATTCATGTGTAGATTTTATCATCAGATCTGCTGCTGATGAAGATATAATAATAATAAATAAGTAATCCAACAGATTCTGTTTCAACCATCAAAAGTATTTTGATAAGCATTCTTCACATATGTGATTTTGATGTTAAAACATTTAAATTCTGGAACTTGAACTCATATGCTTCATATCAGCAACTTTAAAGAATGCCAATTCAAGTACGGATAAATATTCAGGCAACATTTTTTCATTGCACATGACAAAATCTAGAAGCAAGCTTTAACGAAAAATCAACCTGAGCTTTTAAATTTAACCTGAATTCACTGGACCTATATTTTAAAGCATTATGCTAAATTCATTCTACTCTTAGAATGTTCTCCACTCAGTACATGCTCTCTTTAATACCCATCACCGGGCTAACCCATCCCCCCAACCCCCTCCCCTCTAGAACCCTCAGTTTGTTTCTCAGAGTCCATAGTCTCTCATGGTTCGTCTCCCAGAATTACTTTTTGATGCAAATCTATTTAATAAGAACATCCCATTCCCAAAGTAATCCATTCATTAATTAATTTGGCATTTACTTTGTTTGCCAGGTTCTAATCTTGGTTTGGGGAACAAGCAACTTAATTGTTAAGTATTTCATAAGGTAGTACAAACATAAAAATACTTCTTGAAAGAAACTAAAGCATTTGATGGAATGGACAAACAGATACATGATTATTAGGAAGTTAAATTTTATTAAGGCTAACATAATTGGAATATTCTAAGAACAAATAAACAGCAGAGCTGTTCACTAAGCTCTGCTACCTTATTAGCAGTATGACCTTGGATAATTTCCTGACTTGCACAATGGAGATTATAATGCTCCTTGTGTGGGGTTTTGAGAGGTTTAGGAGTAATATAGCACTATGTTTGGCATGTGGGAGCAGTATTAGCAATATTATATTTTATGTCTCATTCTACCTCCTGGACTCCTAAGTGTTCAAGTAAGATTCATTTCTCCTTCCTTTATAATGCCTAACACAATACTTTGCACCATTTTATCTTCCGTAAATATTTTGTAGAATGAACGAGTTCCAAACAATGAACCTATACTGGCATTGTTTATTTATTTAAAAATAAAAAAACACACATGCATAGAATCACAATGCTGGTAATATAATTCTAGAAAAATGTAAAAAAAGTATAACTTCCATAGATATGCAAATATAATTATTAGAAGAACAGAGTCTACTGGAATATACACATATTTATAGTTAATGATTGCCTCTGATTATTGAAATGTTAGTAATTTAGTATTTATGTGATCTTAGCATTTTCAATGTATCCTAAACTTTAATTGTCTTCTCAACTGACCTCTGCAAAGAACACAATAAATGTCCTTTTGGAGCATATTCAAGAAAGGTCCAGGCATAGTGGCTTCATATTCATTAAAGCTTTATAACAAGGCAATGGGAGAATAAAGAATAAAGAATACACTCAGACCTGCTATACTTTTAGTCACTCCATAATTATTAAACTTTATTGTAACAAAGTAATGAGGACATGCAAAGTGATTTCGGAAGGACACTTTGGCATGTTCTTGACATTAGACTAGCAGTTGTTACAATGCTATTCTCTTCTTGAAACTTACTCCAAAAAAAATGTATTACAAGGTTAAGATGAAAAGAAACACAGACATACATTTCACACAGCACATCCACATTCTAAGAATATTTATCTTGAGGAAGAAGGTATACAAAAAATCTTTCCATTTTTTTATTTAGTGAAACTAAATAGTATTTACAGTAAGTGAATAATACTATTAGTAATAGCATTATATTGTGATGATACAGTTTTTTCAGAAATATCTGATTAGAGCACTGCCCAATTCCACCTTATACATGGATGGAAGAAACATTGTTTCTTCTTTTAAAAATTATGTTAATTTCCCTTCAATTTTCATTAAATACAGTTTGTTTTATTTTCTTCCCTATCTTTCATATTAATAATAGCTCTTTTTAATAAAACAGCTTAGCATCCAAAATGATGTCTTCCTATGTATTATTCCCCAAATTTTAGATAAATCTTACTGGCTTTAAAATGAATATGCATTGTTGTGAATTTGCCTTTAGAAAAAATTGGGTGGATTGGATATTATCAATTATCTCAATGGAAAATCTAGATAAGGATAATATGTGTTTCTTCATATGTCCTAAAGCTATCAAATATAAAGGTTAAAGTTTTCATTTGATTTTATTTTTCATCATATTATAAATCAAATATTTCTCGTGGGTTTTTTTTTACCATAAAATTGTTTCTTGAAGGTAATGCTTTCCATTTCTCTAAAACATTCCAAGTTATATCACAGATCATTTTTTACAATATGTTCTTCCTTCATTCCTTCACTTTTTACATAGAGAAGCCTGTCTTGAATCGTGAAGTCCAGTTCTTGCGTAACTATCCTGTTAAAGATCCAACCTATTTTTAGACTTTTTATTTTAAACATATTTGTGGTTAACTGAATGCAAAAGTGAAAACTAAATAGGACTATTATTTTCATGGGATAGTCCATTATTTTTCCATTTTAACCAAACTAAGGAGAAGTCAAAATAATCTTTGAGTCAAAAAAATTAAGTGAAATTGTCAAAATGGCTCTTGGCCAGAGATAAATACCAACTTTCACATTAAACTGTGTTCAATTTCATGAAAAGCACTGCATTTTTATTTACTATTCTGGTATAGAATCAGAGATTTCTCTACACTCCAAAATAAAAGGAAAATATTTAATTGAGCACTAGGAAACCTCACTGATAAAATTTAACTAGCCATTTATGAAAAGGCAGTGGGAATTCCAATAAAATTGATTTTTCTCTTCCTTTTCTTTTATATTGCAACATTTTGATCTAGCAAACATATCTTAAAAATATGACAGCTAATTTTAGGAATTTACTGGCATACTAAAAACTGCTTTTTCAAAACCAGCCATCCAAATTTCAAACTGTTAGCTTAAAAGACTACAACAGATACATGAAAAAGTGCTCAAACATCGCTCAGCATCAGGGAAATCCAAATCAAACCCTCAATGAGATACCACCTCACACCAATCAGAATGGCTAAAATTAACAAGTCAGGAAACGAGAGATGTTGGGGAGGATGCGAAGAAAATGGAATCCTCTTGCACTGTTGGTGGGAATGCAAGCTGGTGCAGCCACTCTGGAAAACAGTCTGGAGGTTCCTCAAAAAGTTGAAAACAGAGCTAATCCATAACACAGCAATTGCACTACTGGGTATTTACCCCAAAGATACAAATGTAGTGATGTGAAGGGGTATGTGCATCCCGATGTTTATAGCAGCAATGTCCACAATAGCCAAACTATGGAAAGAGCCAAGATGTCCATCGACAGATGAATGGATAAAGCAGATGTGGTATATATATATAATGGAATATTATGCAGCCATCAAAAAACCTGAAATCTTGCCATTTGCAATGATGTGGATGGAACTGGAGAGTTTTATGCTGAGTGAAATAAGTCAATCAGAGAAAGACATGTATCATATGACCTCACTGATATGAGGAATTCTTAATCTCAGGAAACAAACTGAAGGTTGCCGGAGTGGTGGGGGGTGGGAGGGATGGGGTGGCTGGGTGATAGACATTGGGGAGGGTATGTGCTATGGTGAGCGCTGTGAATTGTGTAAGACTGTTGAATCACAGACCTGTACCTCTGAAACAAATAATATATGTTAAAGAAGAAGAAGAAGAAGAAGAAGAAGAAGAAGAAGAAGAAGAAGAAGAGGAGGAAGAAGAAAAGAAGAAGATAGCAGGAAGGGAAAAATGAAGGGGAAGAAATCGGAGGGGGAGACGAACTGTGAGAGACTATGGACTCTGAGAAACAAACTGAGGGTTTTAGAGGGGAGGGGAGTGGGGGGATGGGTTGGCCTGATGATGGGTATTAAAGAGGGCATATACTGAATGGAGCACTGGGTGTTATATGCAAACAATGAATCATGGAACACTACATCAAAAACTAATGATGTAATATGATACTTTATGTGGAAAACCCAAAAGACTCCACCCCAAAACTGCTAGAACTCATACAGGAATTCAGTAAAGTGGCAGGATATAAAATCAATGCACAGAAGTCAGTGGCTTTCCTATACACCAACAAGAAGGCAGAAGAAAGAGAAATTAAGGAGTCCATCCCATTTACAATTGCACCCAAAACCATAAGATACCTAGGAATAAATCTAACCAAAGAGACAAAGGATCTATACTCAGAAAACTATAAAATACTCATGAAAGAAATTGAGGAAGACACAAAGAAATGGAAAAACGTTCCATGCTCATGGATTGGAAGAAAAATATTGTGAAGATGTCAATGCTACCTAGAGCAATCTACACATTCAATGCAATCCCCATCAAAATACCATCCACTTTTTTCAAAGAAATGGAACAAATAATCCTAAAATTTGTATGGAACCAGAAAAGACCCCGCATAGCCAGAGGAATATTGAAAAAGAAAAGCAAAGCCGGCGGCATCACAATTCCAGACTTCAAGCTCTATTACAAAGCTGTCATCATCAAGACGGCATGGTACTGGCACAAAAACAGACACATAGATCAGTGGAACAGAATAGAGAGCCCAGAAATGGACCCTCAACTCTATGGTCAACTCATCTTTGACAAAGCAGGAAAGAATGGCCAATGGAAAAAAGACAGTCTCTTCAACAAATGGTGTTGGGAAAATTGGATAGCCACATGCAGAAGAATGAAACTGGACCATTTCCTTACACCACACACAAAAATAGACTCCAAATGGTTGAAAGACTTCAATGTGCAACAGGAGTCCATCAAAATCCTAAAGGAGAACACAGGCAGCAACCTCTTTGACCTCAGCCGAAGCAACTTCTTCCTAGAAACATCGCCAAAGGCAAGGGAAGCAAGGGCAAAAATGAACTATTGGGACTTCATCAAGATAAAAAGCTTTTGCAAAGCAAAGGAAACAGTCAGCAAAACCAAAAGACAACCGACAGAACGGGAGAAGATATTTGCAAATGACATATCAGATAAAGGGCTAGTATCCAAAATCTATAAAGAACTCATCAAACTCAACACCCAAAGAACAAAGAATCCAATCAAGAAATGGGCAGAAGACATGAACAGACATTTTTCCAAAGAAGACATCCAAATGGCCAACAGACACATGAAAAAGTGCTCAATATCGCTCAGCATCAGAGAAATCCAAATCAAAACCTCAATGAGATACCACCTCACACCAGTCAGAATGGCTAAAATTAACAAGTCAGGAAACGACAGATGTTGGCGAGGATGCGGAGAAAGGGGAACCCTCCTACACTGTTGGTGGGAATGCAAGCTGGTGCAGCCACTCTGGAAAACTGTATGGAGGTTCCTCAAAAAGTTGAAAATAGAGCTACCATATGATCCAGCAATTGCACTACTGGGTATTTACCCCAAAGATACAAAAGTAGGGATCCGAAGGGGTACGTGCACCCCGATGTTTATAGCAGCAATGTCCACAATAGCCAAACTGTGGAAAGAGCCAAGATGTCCATCAACAGATGAATGGATAAAGAAGATGTGGTATATATATACAATGGAATATTATTCAGCCATCAAAAGGAATGAGATCTTGCCATTTGCAACGACGTGGATGGAACTGGAGGGTATTATGTTGAGTGAAATAATTCAAAAAGAGAAAGACATGTATCATATGATCTCACTGATATGAGGAATTCTTAATCACAGGAATCAAACTGAGGGTTGTTGGAGTGGGGGGTGGGGTGGAGGGATGGGGTGACTGGGTGATAGACACTGGGGAGGGTATGTGCTCTGGTAAGCACTGTGAATTGTGCAAGACTGTTGAATCTCAGATCTGTCCCTTGAAACAAATAATGCAATGTATGTTAAGGAAAAAAAAAAAGAAGAAGAAGAAGAAGAAGGTAGCGGGAGGGGAAGAATGAAGCGGGGGAAATCGGAGGGGTAGACGAACCATGAGAGACGATGGACTCTGAAAAACAAACAGGGCTCTAGAGGGGAGGGGGGTAGGAGGATGGGTTAGCCTGGTGGTGGGTATTGAGGAGGGCACGTTTTGCATGGAGCACTGGGTGTTGTGCACAAACAATGAATCATGGAACACTTCATCTAAAACTAATGATGTAATGTATGGGGATTAACATAAGAATAAAAAATAAAAAATTAAAAAAAAACTAATGATGTAATGTATGGTGATTAACATAACATAATAAAAAAAAGTCAAAATAAAAAAAGACTACAGTCAATAGAACAGAGACTAAGAGATACCTTTTTCTTTGGGCAACTTCTACAAGCAAGATAAATGGAACAAAAATACACTGAACCTTTTCTTGTCTTGTTTTGTTGTTTTGTTTCTTCCTAGGGAATTATTTCTAACAAATTGCTTTGTATTTTTAAAATTCCAGGCTTTTGTCTCTTTTTCATAATCAAACTTTATCTCAAGTCAAGGATTTCATAAAGCCCCTTTCATAAAGGAAGTGAGAAAGAGAATACAAACAGAAAGTAAATAATAGGAAAGAATTATGAGAGTTTGTCATTAACCAGAAACTGTTTGGGGTTGAAGAGATATTACCTTAATTAATTCTTACAATTACCCTATCAGGTAAGAACTAAGATGAGAAAACTGAGACTCAGATTGACTACTGTGCTCAAAGTTACACTGCTAGGGAATGAAACTGGACCTTAGTTTGAAGACCTTGAGAATTCAATTCCCCAAAGCATAATTTACAGATTATAGTTTTACTGAAAGATAGAGGAGCATATTTATAAAGTGCAATCCGATAAAAGGGCAAAAAACACTTTAAAGTGAATAAACTAGATTTAAGATGACAATATAATTTCACAAAATCAGTGTCAAGCCCAATTCTCTCCCATTTTCTCCCTCCTGGAAATTTCAAATGTTTGTAAAAAAATACATGGTTTTAAATCTTTGCAATAAGATTGTTTCAAGAATGAAAACGTAGTCTATGTGAGATGAGTTAAATCTGTTATTAAATAAAGTGGTAAGAAAATCTCATTATTTTTATTTTCAACACCAGTGACAAAGTCATTATGTTCAGACAAAATTATCATTTTATAAAACACTACATTTTTTTTGTATTCTTACTACTTCAATACCTTAATGAGAAAGTCACTAGTATTTTATCTCACATATTTAGATAGATAATTTGTGGCAATTTTTTATCTTTTAGAATCTTATTTTTATTTTTAGAATCTTAGAATAATTCAATGATTGTTTAGATATGAGCATTATAAAACTGTACAATTAAATTTTTCAATTTTTGAATCTCTTCTGTGGTATCACTGAGTGTTTCATCGAGTCAATGTCTGAACATCTTCTTTAATGAAGAATTTACTACTTGCCAAAACAGTCCATCTCCAGACATTAATAATTATTCCTAGCATCTTCCCATGGTACTATAGCTAATGGTATTATTGTTTTCACTATTTCTTTGCATTATAATTAATATTTTCCTTAGAGGGTATTTCTTGTAGGTGTGCCATTACTGTTTGTTTTTTACAATATATAGATTCTTTTATTGAGATGAAATTTGAATTTAAGAAAATGCACAGATTTTACATGTGTAGTCCAATGAATTGTGTGAAAAGTAAACATCACTGTAAACTTCCACCTCAAATACAGAATGTATCTATCACCCTAGGAAGTTCCCTCTTGCCCCTTGCTCATCAGTTGCCTCTGTACAGAGATAATTTCCAGGCTGATTTCTATTTACCTGAACAGTGTAACCTTAGCTTTCTTTTTTTCTTCAGTTCATCAAGTCTATTAATTATCTAGTTCTCAGGATTTTACTGAAAAATAGTCATGTAGAGTAATTCTAAAAACAAAAAAAAAAATCCTGGCAGTTTGAATTTTCCTGCAATCTTCTCCTATCTTGAGAGAAGCAGTATCTTTTGGTTTAAAAAGTCTTCATCAACATTCAAAATTTGTGGGGTTTTTTTTTTTTAAGATTTTATTTATTTATTCATGAGAGACAGAGAGAGAGAGAGAGAGAGAAGCAGAGGGAGAAACAGGCTCCCAAGTAGCAGGGAGCCCGATGCGGGACTCGATCCCAGGACCCTGGGATCATGACCTGAGCCAAAGGCAGACGCTTAACCATCTGAGCCACCCAGGCGCCCCAAAATTTGTGTTTTAAAAGGAATAAGAAGGTATTTGGATAATGACTTGAAGGAATATAGTCACAGCAATTTAGCGTTAAAGCTAGGAGAGGAAACAAACCTGAATCTTATGTGATGTTCTAAATTGAAGTTAAATAGGAAGGTACAGAAAAATGTAATGGTATCAAAAACAGTTAATATTAATGTAACCAGAAAAATGGGCCAATTACGATTCTTAGTAAACTTCTGTGTTAATATATGCAAATCATGCATACTTTTGTTTTCTGAGTCTATCACACTAAATTACAATGCAGAGCAGATCTTTTTAAAGGAATAAACAATTTTGTATTCTTAAGTCTTTAAGTTTTAGGACAGGTTCTGCCTGCAACCACTGAAATTTATTTATAAATTTGTTATCACTTATTTTCACTGAAATTTGACTGAATCATTGATGCCAAAATCACTGACATCAGATATCCTAGCTATTATTAAATTGTAGCAATAACAATCATTAAGCTGGTAGTGATTAATAAGATTCTTTTAATGTAACATACCAATTAGAAGTTTATTTTTCTATCTACAATGTAAATAACCAAATAGGGAAACCAAAAAATAATGACTTGCCTATGATTGTAATTATAAAACACCATGCTAGAAGTAATCGGATTTTAAATAAATGTTTGAAATGAATTACCTAAGAAATATGAGATCAATATTGTCAGAAAAAAGATATTTATCTTGAAAATGTGTATATTAATATGAATAAATATTGTTTTACTCCTTTGCTAATATTTAGTTACCATTAATACCTAGAACAAAGCACTATTTCATACTAAAGAGTGTACAGACAAAAATAGTTACTGTATATAAATATAAGAAGGTAAGTACTCATTAGCTTCAAGTTCAGCAGAAAACTGAGGAAATACCACATCATACCCAAATGGCATCAGTGTTGTGCTATTATTATCTGTCTTAAGCAATAAGCCTTTCTCATCTTGACTACAGATAAATGATAGCACATTGCTTTGGAATGCATTTCTCAGTTCATGTCACTCATATTTGTTAAGGTCACACTCAAAATTCATCTCCTAATGGACACTTTCAATGATGTTATTCATCACATTCTGACTTCCCTTTATTCCAGTACCTCATATTCATTAATGTATTCATTTAACACTTAATTTTCTGAAAATTTCCTGTACTGGGACCCATGCTAAAGGTAGGGATGTAGTAACAGACAAGTGTGATTATCTGTAACCTCACAAAGCAGGAAGAATAACAGCTATTTATGGAGCATTTACTGTGGCAAGTGCTTGGCCTACATAATCTCCAGAACAGCCTTGTTAGACAAGTCTGCTGGATACAACTTTTATCTTTTATATTTTCTTTGTGGAACTGCAAAAGTTACACTTTCTTATGAGAAGAGATACTTAATGGCATTTCCTATAATTTTCTTCTTCCAGGGAATAGGACCAGTGAGCATATTAGTCACTCAAACATTGCTGAATTACAGTATCATCTGTGAGATGAAAACAAAAAAAAAATCATCCCAGTACACTGACTTTGAATCTATATTTATCAGACAATAATGAAATTTGGGGCATGTGGGTGGCTCAGTTTGTTAAGTGTCTGCCTTCGGCTCAGGTCATGATCCCAGATTCCCGGGATGGAGCCCCACATCGGGCCCCCTGCTCAGCAAGGAGTCTGCTTCTCCCTCTGTCCCTCACCCCTCTCTCATTCTCTCTCTCTCTGTCTTTCAAATAAATAAATAAAATCTTTTAAAAAAAGAAATTTGGTACACCTAAAATTGATAAACATTTGAATCTTGGAAAGAGTTTAGAAGAATGAGAATAATTGCTAGGATTATTGCATGGGATGTAATATAAACTTGGTTTCAAATTATAGTCTGTATTTCGAGAGCTGTTTTTAAGAATAATGAGAAAAGACAGGCAAGGTGCTAAGTATAGAATTAGCACCTAATAAATGCTCACAGGTAGTTATTTATTATTAAAGTATTAGAGATAACTTATATATGAAGTAATGAATTTATCAACAAATACAAAACAGAATAGTGAAGTGATTTCATTATGATTATATACAAAATATTGGCACAATCTCTGAGAAAAGAACCAGAGTAAACAGACTTAACCTATAATCTCAAGGATTTAGATTAGAAAGTAGAATTTTCTAACAGAGACGGAGTGAGGGCTACTAATTTATTTAATAAATTGTCAGGATAGGATTGATATCTCATTTTATATTTATTTATTAGTGCTAATTTTCTGGATAATCTTGCACAAGTTTAAAATACACACACGCGTGCACGCGCACACACACAAACACAAGTTCCTTGGAAAGCAAGCTGTTTGCCAAGTTGTTTGTATCCCAGGAAGGTTTTTGAAAAGACTAATAGACTGTTTGCAAATATAAACCATGATCACTACTCACAAGACAAATACTATTTAGAGTTGCATCCAGAAGAAGACATTTAGGGTGTAATTACTCATATAATATAGCATGTTTGTTCTGGGCAGACTGCAGCAGGAAGAAATATGAGAAAATCTATTTGCATAAAAAACTGTAAATAATTCATCTGTTCACTCACTACAAAAAAAAAGTGTCTTAAAAAAAACTATGTCATAAATACAAGCATGATCAAGGATTGGTGATTACAAATCCATTTTACCTCTATAATTAAAGGGACACTTTCAATGCAGTTAACTTGCAACATAATAGTGTCCATCAAAATGCTTCATTATTCTTGATGTAGACAGAACAATCTGTTACCCCTTTGTGAAATAAAAATTTGTAAGTTTAGGTGGAAAGTAAGATTATATAACATATTAGTATGGATATAAATTAAACTCTCCACAATAACTTGGGATAAAATTTCACATTCATTGCTAATGAAGTAAATCTCCCACCTTCAAAATATAATGAGTGAACAATGGCAAATTTAATTGCCAGGATAAAAATTATAATATAGTTAAAATAGAACATTACAATTATTTAGTGAAATTATGTACTGTAGAGTATAAAGAGGTGGAACATAAATTCATGTTTGATTGATTCTATTGAATATAAATCTGAAGTAAGCCTATTTATAAAAGGAAGACTATGTGTGCCTCTTTCACTGAGTATTCACAAGCATCTGTTGTTCTTTTGGTAACTGTATAATGAATGCATTATGTTATATAAGGCATTGGCTGATAAAGGCATAGTAACGACTCATCTAGTGTATTCACATGGAAACAAACAGAAAAGAAACATTTTTGCCAGGTCTAATTTTGAAAATAGCATGTTAGCAGCTGTTTATTATACTTAGTCATTCTCAGGCATTTACTTGCCATCTATTTCTCTCAGGACATTTGAATATGGGGAAGAAAGACTGGGAAACAGGAGGCATATGAGATAGAGAAAAAAAAAATGGGCCAAAATTATTTTTAGGGAAGTAGCTAAAATAGTAAAGTTTTTAATGATATTTCTATATTTACATTATATATTCATATATACATAGAGGATGGAAAATCTAAGATGAAAATGGAAGCCAAAAAACCTGAAATAACACAATTCTCATTAGGGAGATATATGTAAATCCATTTTTTAACTTCATCTTAAGTCCTTAAGTAATTCTTCAAATTGGGGAAAAATCGGAGAGCAATTATCAACTTCATAGCGTATCAATTTTAATTCTAATAGGTAAGGTCTAGTACTATGGAATATATACTTAGATTTCTAGGGCAGTCTAACTTAACCACTAGCTTTAATAATAATGGAGTTTAATTGATATACGTTCAATTCTTTTTTAGTTTACCTCTTGGTCAGTACATGACCATAATTACTGTACTTCTGGCCTTTTTTCTTTTCTTTCTTTTTCTTTTTTTTCTTTTTTCTTTCTTTTTTTTTTTTTTTTTTTGGTATTTCTGGCCTTTTGATGACTCTGTGTTCTATCAACAGCCACCAGCTGTTTTGAGAACTACCTCAGTAGTTCTGATATATGGTTCCAAAATTGAAAGTAGAGAGTTTATTCCCTGGAATCTCCACAGTTATGAAATAAATAATGAAGATTGTTGTTTCTGTTGGCTTAAGCATTTTATTAATCACAGCACTTGGGCAAAGAAAAACAATGTGGCACAAAGATAAATGTTTAATAAAAAGTTGAAATACTTTAGAAAGCTTACCTTGAATTCTAATATCACTTGAAAAACTTTATTTAATTTCTTTAATGTAAAAACCATCTATTTTAATACATTGCAGATATTATGCTGTAGTAGTATAAGCATCTGAGTGTATCAGGATAATTACACATATATTTCAGAGAACCTGAGTGATGAAACTTTAATCTAAAAAAGTTTGCAATTGTTCTTTGGTTCAAAATTAGACAGCCATATAAGGTAAGAAATGCTTAAATCCTCAAATGGTTCCTAACATCTTAAGGTAAAATCTAAGCAAAGCCTTTCATGATCCATCCCTGCTTTGTGCCAACTTTGCTTCCTATTCGCAATTTCCAGGTCTAAACCGGAATGCTGCTCTTTAAAAGAAGAGAGAATATGCTGCCTATATTTTGGCTGCTAATAATTATTTAACTAAAATGTAAACGTGTAACCTATATTATATTTTACTAAAGATTTCCATCATTATAGGATCAAGTTATGAACTAGGGCCTTCAATTATGTCACTTTATTGTGAATTAGTTAACTTTCTCAAAAGTTCAAGTAAGCGACTCTCTTTGAAATCTGCTCACTCACACTATCAATGTCTTTTAATATCCAAGGTATGACAATACTTAAATAATGCTGAAAAATGAATGCATTCTGTAATTCTTCCCCTCCCTTACCCACACATAATTGCAGCCAGCTTTTATCTGTCTCTAAAGCTTTTCACTGTTCTCTGCTTCTTGACTGCCAATGATTTAAGCAGATTCTACTCAGCATTGCTTATCAACGGCCACCAGATCAGAGTCTTGAACTCTGGCCCTGACCGGTAACTCATCCTCTACACAACTGCTGAAGTGATGCTTCAAAGTGCAGTACCTGACAGCATCATTACACAGTTTAAAATGCTTAAATCCTCAAATGGTTCCTAACATCTTAAGGTAAAATCTAAGCAAAGCCTTTCATGATCCATCCCTGCTTTGTGCCAACTTTGCTTCCCATGATTCCCCAGTCAGCTTCCTGGGCTGCAGTCCCATTTAGCTATATTTGGTAATCTGAACTTGCAGCCTGTTTCAACATATCTTTGTACCTGCTAATTCCTAGGCTTGGAATCCTATTCCCCTTTGTTTCTGATTTTCAAATCAATATTCATCCTTTCAGACTGAACTCAAAAGTCAACTACTCAATGAGGTCTTCTCTCATCTTCCCAGACAGAAAGAGGCATTTTGATCTGTGTGTTTGTCCCTTTATAACCTTTAAGCACACTCTGTGATTGTACCTATTATGTGGCTGAATGATTTGTGTATATGTCTATCTCTCTCACTAAACAGTAAGCTCTTCAAAAGCAAGGACATTCTCATCTTTGCTGACTCTTCAGTGCCTAGGGCAGTCTTTTTGGTATATGATATGTACATGGTAATGATGAATTATGATTGGTCCTGTGAAGACTATTTTGCTTCTGTTCCTTTCCCACCCACTAAATAGGTACCCCCTAGGCTCAGCTTTGGCTTCTGGTTTTTCTTCTCTTTACTCAGACCTAATGAAAGCTCATCTACTCTGGATTTCTCATCTTTTATCCAGCTTCCTATCTTCTGTTACCCACAGTGTTGTTTCACTCAGATATTCTACTGATTAAGGTAGTTTCTCTGATGTATATAAAAAGACTATTCTTAATCTCAGGAAACAAACTGAAGGTTGCTGGAGTGGTGGGGGGTAGGAGGGATGGGGTGGCTGGGTGATAGACATTGGGGAGGGTATGTGCTATGGTGAGCGCTGTGAATTGTGTAAGACTGTTGAATCACAGACCTGTACCTCTGAAACAAATAATACATTATATGTTAAAAAAAAAAAAAAAGAAGAAGAAGAAGATAGTAGGAAGGGAAAAATGAAGGGGGGGAATCAGAAGGGGATATGAACCATGAGAGACTATGGACTCTGAGAAACCAAACTGAGGGTTCTAGAGGGGAGGGGGGTGGGGGGCTGTGTTAGCCTGGTGATGGGTATTAAAGAGGGCACATACTGAATGGAGCACTGGGTGTTATATGCAAACAATGAATCATGGAACACTACATCAAAAACTAATGATGTAAGGTATGGTGATTAACATAACATAATAAAAAAAAAAGGACTCTACCAATCCCACATATATCTTTGCTCATATTGTTCTCTATGAAGTATTCTACCTTCTTTCTGCAAGATTTTTTTTTTTTTACAAGATCTTTTTTGGGTGATGACAAAGAACCAACTCTGGTAGAACATGTTCAAAAACTTCCCTAGGATGTTTGACCCCTCCCTTAAATTTCAGTCTGTGAAAGCTGGATTTACGAGATTTTACTACATACTTCCTTAGCTAGCTTTTCCCTTTACATATGTATGTTTTGTCTCCTCAAAGAGACTATAAACTTCTCAAGACTACAGTCAAACATTTCTCCCCTAATAAATACTAAGAAGGCTGTTAAACATACTATGTGCTTTAAAAGTCTATATGAACAAAAAAATACCATGTAAAGTAATAGATATTACTACTATAGTTCTAATCATTTCAAAGTTATTTTCAATGTCAAATTCCATTTTTTAACATTATCATTCTTATTTTAAAAAGGAAAAATTTAAACATGGGGATAAAAAAATACAAAGATCAGTTTTCAAACCATTCTTAAAATGAAACAATTAAAATCCGTAATTAATATATATATATCCACAACCCAAGTAACAAGATAGTCAAGCTTGCCTGTGATTTCATTTATTTTATTTTTTCCACTTTAGTAAATAGTTTCATAACTGTCTAAAAGAGGTCATGAACCGGGGCGCCTGGGTGGCTCAGTCGTTAAGCGTCTGCCTTCGGCTCAGGTCATGATCCCGGGGTCCTGGGATCGAGCCCCAAATCGGGCTCCCTGCTCGGCGGGAAGCCTGCTTCTCCCTTTCCCTCTCCCACTCCCCCTGCTTGTGTTCCCTCTCTCGCTGTGTCTCTCTCTGTCAGATAAATAAATAAAATCTTAAAAAAAAAAAAAAGAGGTCATGAACCATACCAAACTGTGCTTTAAGAGTAGTAATTTTGATGGTGTCATTTTATTGTTTCCTTCTGTTGTGTCTCAGACCAACTAAACAGAGAAGATTAATTCAACTGATTTTTCTTCATGTATTTTGCAAGCAATAAAAGTCATGATTCAAATTATGGGGAGAAATGTCATTTTGTTTAATCTTTGGCATTATAAACATCACTGTTTATGAAAAGATACAGGCAAGGGAATAAGAAGAAACCACTGTAACCAGGCTCCTGTACTGAAAAATCAGATCAATAACCATGTTGTTAGTGGCCAATAATGCCATAGTCACAAAAAGTGGGAACAATGTTTTCTGGATAATCTGCTTGTTTAGTGAAGGCTGAGGTTGCAGATTGACTATATAAACTTAAATGTTACATATTTATTTTCAATCAGTCATGAAATGCTTAAACCTAATAAAAGTTTTTGTAGCATTGTCATGTGCTACTAACACACCAAGTTAGGAAAATTCAGAGGCTTGAATTTTTTCCATCACCTTTATTACCTTGGCCGTAGTAATTCTGATATAAAATAGGTAGTCATAAATGTTCTCCCTTGTAAATGTATTTGGAAATATTCATTTAATGCTTCAGCTATTTTAGGATCTCGGATGACTACATCTTCCATTATAATTTGTAATACTGTATCTCCCTCCTTCTGCTACCTCTTCCTATACAAAGCTAAAAAATATCTTCGAGGGCGCCTGGGTGGCTCAGTTGGTTAAGCGACTGCCTTCGGCTCAGGTCATGATCCTGGAGTCCCTGGATCGAGTCCCGCATCGGGCTCCCTGCTCGGCGGGGAGCCTGCTTCTCCCTCTCCCACTCCCCCCTGCTTGTGTTCCCTCTCTCGCTGTGTCTTTCTCTGTCAAATAAATAAATAAAATCTTTAAAAATAAATAAATAAATAAATAAATAATAAAAAATAAAAAATATCTTCGAATATGTCCAAACCTTCTTGATTACATACATATGTCAAGTACCAAATGGCATATAATTATTATCTTATTAATTTATAATTTAAAAATATCCACTGTACACAGAAATTTATTAAACAGCCCTAATAACTTCAAATTTGCTTTCCAAATCTAAGGAAAACCATTTTTTAAATTCTTTCCTCACTCAGTTCATTTTTCCTGCAGCATTAATGTGATCAGAAAAGTTTATAATTCATTATTCACAGTGTAAGAGGTTGTAAAAGCTTACATTTCTTTCTCATTGTAGTAAATGCACAGAGATCCCATTAGGAGAGAGAGACAGTAACTACAAAGAGAAACGCACACCCCACTGCTTAATGCCATTCTTCAAAGCAGGTCCTTACTGATATTATCTTTTCCTCCCTCAATAATCACATCCTTATCCCTCCATGTAAAAAAAATACCAAGCTAGAAAAAACGGAATGCCGATTTTTAAAAGGTAAATCTCAAAGATGAAAGCATTATATATAATATAATATAATATAATATAATATAATATAATATAATATAATATAATAAATATTTTATATTATATATACATATACTGATATGCTCAGTTGGGTAGATGCTTGATTTAGTTTAATGCTAGAATGGCCTAACTTAAGACTTGCATTTTAGTATTTAAAAACACAACCATCAAAGTTTTTTGCTTTTTAAAGCCTTCCTGCAGAAATAAAGTATAGCATCAAGAGCTGTGTTGAAAGCACTCTAGGATGAATCTACTCTCATAACACTAGAAAATAAACTAATGATTTTTTTTCTCATTTCTCTCTATTGAATCCCTCCTTCCCTCCCTCCCTCCCTTCCGCCCTTTCAACAATATAATTAAGGAAAACTCCCTATGGATGAGACATCTGACTACTTAAGATTTACTCCTGGGCTTTCTGTAGCATCTACAATGATTACCATCAACTCTTAACATGATCAGCATCCTACTATCAATAAGGCTTCTGCTTTCATTCATGCTATTGTAAATTTATTATAATGTTCCTTTTGAAAACTTCATCATCACTTCTATCCTTTGTCATCGCTTAAAAAGATAAATAGCTTAGAGCCTTTAACTTCTCCTCTGTTTTCACCAGCATGGAATACTGCCCCATGAGTCTTCTCTTTGGCCCTATTAAACCCCAAATACATACATGCAGCCTTTCCTTGAAAAGCTTTCCATTAGGCCTTTTCAAATGTTGTTCTATGGTAAACCAAGGGTTCCTGCATCTTTACTTTTGTGCCTTAAATATAACCTAACTCAACCCAAAGTTTTCAACTTCTTCTGCAGCTTTGATCGGAGAGGCTCCTTATTCTCACTCCTTTTCTGTATTTGGGGGCCAGGAGGTGGAGGAAGCTTTCCTCTGATTCCCAAAGCTGTCTCCAGATCATTTTCTATCTATAGTCAAGTACAAATCCCTGCTTCTTTGTTTCTCATGTTGTCAGTCTGTACCTCTACTACAGTACCTCCGTATTTGACAGAGAGTTCTCCCTGAATGATTGAGGAATTATTACCAGTCTCATGATCTTTCTACTGCAAGGTCAGCTATCATCACAGATGACTTCAGGGTACATTATGAATGGTCCATCCAACAGTATAACCTTACAGATACTTGAACTTCTCCATTTCAATGACCACCATTCCCACCATTCTTTAACTATTTGTTCCCATGATTATGCCCTGGAAGTTTTTCATCACCCTGAACTAGTCTAACTCTAAGATCTTAAATTCAAATATCCCACTCCTTAATATTATTTTTCTGACTTTCATTTCCTTAAATACATCATAGTTACTTTTTCATCTCACAGATACCACCACTTCCTTTTTTCCCTCCATTTTCCACCCCATAATCACCCCCTGCAGTCTATTAGCATTTTCCTTTTCTACTGTCTTTTGCAAAAAGGACTAGACACCATGGCTCATTATTCAACATACTCTCTCATTACCACCTAATTTTTCTGTACTCCTACTCTTTCACCCAAACACAAATCTGTACTCTGAATCCATGCTAAAACCGGCTTTCTCTATCCCTTTATCGTGCTGTGTAAGTATCCATTTCCAAGATTAGCATCATTTCAATTCCTAGTCTCTAAATTCAGGTTGACCCTCAGCATCAACCTTTGTGATAGGCAGAATGATGGTCCCCAAAACATGCCCACCTCTTAATCCCTAGAACCCATAAATATATTAGGTTACATGGCAAAGAGGAATTAAGGTAGAAGATGAAATTAAAATTGTTAATCAGTTGACTTTAAGGAGATTATCCATGATTATTTGGGTGTGTCCAATATAATTATGAGGGTCCTTTAAATGTGAAAGAGGGAGACAGAGGAGTCTGTGAAGTACTGAGATATCAGAAAGTATTATATAGCCATTGCTGACTTTGAAGACAGAAAGGGATAATAAGCCAAGGAATTCAGGCAGCATCTAGAAGTTGGAAAAGGTGAGGAAGTGGATTCACCCTAGAGTCTAGAGCAAAAAGGAACAAAGCCCAACTAACGTCTTGATATTAGCTAGTGAGACACATGCCAGACTTCTGACCTATAGAACTATAAAGTACTAAAATTCTGGGGTTTTGTCACTAAATTTATTGTAATTTGTTATTGCAGCAAAAAGAAACTTTTCACCCATTAACTTTTTACTTTCTCACGTCTAGAATTTACTTTCAAATTTCTTGTTTCTTTTCTTTTTTTTTTTTACGTTATGTTAGTCACCATATAATACCTCATTAGTTTTTGATGTAGTGATCCACAATTCATTGTTTTCATATAACACCCAGTGCTCCATGCAGTACGTGCCCTCCTTAATACCCACCACCGGCCTAACTCATCCTCCCACCCCCTTCCCCTCTAAAACTCTCAGATTGTTTCTCAGAGTCCATAGTCTCTCATGGTTCATCTCTCCCTCCAATTCCCCCCCTTCATTTTTCCCTTCCTTCTCCTAATGTCTTCCATGCTATTCCTTATGTTCCACAAATAAGTGAAATCATATGATAATTGACTTTCTCTGTTTGACTTATTTCACTTAGCATAATGTCCTCCAGTCCCATCCATGTTGATATAAAAGCTGGGTATTCATTCTTTCTGATGGCTGAGTAATATTCCATTGTATATATATATGGACCACATCTTCTTTATCCATTCATCTGTTGAAGGGCATCTCTGCTCTTGTTTCTTTTTTTTTAAGATTTTATTTATTTATTTGAGAGAGAGAGCACCAGAGAGAGAATCTGAAGTAGATTCCGCATTGAGCAAAGACCCTGACGCAGGGCTCAATCCCACAACTATGAGATCACAACCTGAGCCAAAACCAAGAGTAGGATACTTAACTGACTGAGCCCACCCAGGCAATTTTTTTCTGCAGGTATTCCAACTTTGTACTCAACCTTACATTGCCAGAAAAGGCAACTTTGAGTGCTTCATTGAGAAGTTTGTGGTGATAATTCATAGTCTTCCTTAACTTTCCTTCCCTTAATCTACAAATTTATATGAACGTAAGCTCATCCTCACCAACTTTTCTGCTGTTTACAATGAAGTACCACTTTAAGCACATCTTACCCAATTTCTATAGGAGATTGCTAAAATTCACCTCTTTCCTAAATTCTCTCCTCCTAGAATGGGAGAGATTTGACACTATTAGATGTTAAGGTGATTCTCTTTTTGCCCCACAACCAAAACCTACAGTTTCATCTCTTCCTGCCATTTATTAGTTCTTAAAAGTGTAGTCTCCTTTTCTTACTCGCACTCTCTAAGCCTTTATTGTCAGTTTGATTTTCCCCTGTACCCTCTGTCAATATTTTTTAATCCTTTATTTTTTAGGCCAGTTTTAGGTTAACAACAAAATTAATAAGAAGGTAGAGAGACTTTCCATATATTCTGTTCCCACACACTCATAGCCCCATGTTCTGGATTTTAGCCATTCTAATAGCTATACAGTGATATTTCATTGTTGTATTAATTTGCCTTTCCCTGATCATATATAATGTGGAAGGTATTTTCATATGCTTATTATCCACCTGTGTATCTTCTTTGGTGAGGTGTCTGTTAAGGTATTTGGCACGTTTTTAATTGGGATGTGTGTATTCTCATTGTTTAGCTTTAAGAGTTCTTTGTATATTTTAGATAACAGTCCTTTACTCAATGTGACTTTTGCAAATATTTTCTCCCAGTCTATGGCTTGTCTTCCAATTCTCCTGACATTGTTATTCACAAGATAAAACAAATGAAACAAGCAAAATGAACAAAAGTTCTTAATTTTAATGAACTCCAGCTTATCAATTATTTCTTTCATGGATGGTACCATTGGCATTATATATTAAAAAAAAACATCATCATACCCAAGGCCATCTAGGTTTTCTCTAATGCTGGCTTCTAGGTGTCTTATAGTTTGCATTTTACATTTAGGTCTATGATTCATTTTGAGTTAATTTTTGGGAAGGGTGTAACATCTGTATCTTTTTTTTTTTTTTGCATATGGATGTCCAGTTGTTTTAGCACCATTTATTGAAGAGACTATTTTCGAACTGTATTGATTCTGCTCTGCTGTTAAATATCAGGTGTGTGTGTGTGTATACATATCTATACCTATATCTATATCTATATATCTCTCCATATATATATATGTGGCTCTATTTCCAGGTTTTCTATTTTGTTTCACTGATCTACTTGTCTATTCTTTCACCAGTAATTATCTTAATTACTATATTTTTATAATAAATCTTGAAGTCAGGTATTTCAGTCCTCCAACTTTGTTCTTCTTCAAGATGGTGTTGGTTATTCTGGATTTTTTGCCTTTCCATATAAACTTTAGAATCAGTTTGTCAATATACATAAAATAGCTTGCTTAGATTTTGATTGAATTTCATTCTATAGATCTATAGATCTATTTGGGAAGAACTGACATCTTGACAATATTGAGACTTTCTACCCATAAACATGAAATAGCTCTCCATTTATTTACTTCTTTGATTTTTTAATCTGAATTTTGTAGTTTTCCATTTATAGATCTTATGCATATTTTTATTAGACATATACCTACGTATTTTATTATTTAAGGGTACTAATATACAAGGTACTGTGTTTTTAATATCAAGTTCCACTTGTTAATTTTAAGTATATAAGAAAGCAATTGGCTTTTGTATATTAACTTTGTATCCTGCAACCTTGCTAAAATCATGTGTTAGTTTCAGGAGTTTTTTGTCTATTTTTTTCAGATTTTCTATATAGACAATCATGTCATCTATGAACAAAGACAGTTTTTTGTCTTCCTTCCCAATATGCATACCCTTTATTTCCTTATCTTGTCTTATTGGTTAGTAAGGGCTTCCAGTAAAATGTTGAAAATAAGAGGTGAGAGGCAACATCCTTGCCTGTACACGTTCTTAGTAGGAAAGTTTTGAGTTTCTCACCATAGTTGTAAGGGTTTTTTTTTTTTTGTATATTATCTTTATCAAGTTAAGAAAGTTCCCCTCTGCTCCTATAGTTTACTGAGAGGTTTTATCATGAATAAATATTCGATTTTGTCAAATACCTTTCTCTATCTGTTGATATGACTGTGTAATTTTTCTTCTTCAGTGTGTTGATGTGATAGACTACATTAACTGATTTTTAAATGCTAAATAATCCTTGCAAACCTGGGATAAATCCTACTTGTTCATAGTGTATAATTCTTTTTATACACTGTTGGATTTGATTTGCTACTTTCCTGTTGAGAGTTTTTGCTTCTAGGTCCGTAAGAGATATTGGTCTGTAATTTTCTTGTATTATCTTTGTTTGGTTTTGACAGTAGGATAATACCAGCCTCACAGAATGAGTTAGGAAGTATTCTCTCTGCTTCAATCCTCTGACA
This sequence comes from Mirounga leonina, assembly GCF_011800145.1. Taxonomy (NCBI): domain Eukaryota; kingdom Metazoa; phylum Chordata; class Mammalia; order Carnivora; family Phocidae; genus Mirounga; species Mirounga leonina. The sequence goes on from NW_023270323.1 coordinate 5,873,122, forward strand.
GAGATTGTAAAGAACTGGTATAATTTCTTCCTTAAATGTGGAATATGGTAGAATTTACCAGTGAATCAATCTTGGCCTGGAGTTTCCGTTTTGGAAGATTATATACATTATTGACTCAATTTCTTTAATAGATATAGGTCTACTCAGATCGTCTATTTCTTCTTGTGTGTGTTTTGGCATATTATGTCTTTCAAAAAATAGGTCTAATTCATCAAGTTTATCAAACTTGTAGACATAGAGTTTTTCATAGTATTCTTTCATTATCCTTTTAATGTCCATGGGATCTGTAGTGATAGCCACTCCTTCATTTCTGATATAGTAATTTTGTCCTCTCTCTTTTTTTCTTAGCATAGTGGAGACTTATCAATAGTACTGATCTTCTCAAAGAATTAGCTTTTGGTTTTGTTGATTTTCTCTACTGATTTCCTGTTTTCAATTTCACTAATTTCTCCTCCAATTCTTATTATTTCTTTTCATCTGCTTAGTTCAGAATTTGCTCTTCTTGTCCTAGTTTCCTAAGATGGAAACTTAGAGTATTGATTTTAGATCTTTCTTCTTTTCTAATTCAATGCTATAAATTTCCACCTAAGCACTGCTTTCACTATATCCTAACACATTCTGATAAGTTGTGTTTTCATTCTCATTTAGTTTAAAATGTTTCTTGTTGACCATTTATAGTTGGGTCCTTTTTCTTGATCCACTCTGACAATCACTGTCTTTTAATTGGTGCATTTCAGTCTGACCCTTTATGCCCAGCCCACTCCTGAAATCCTCTACTTTCACCTGCCATCACAATGGTCATCAAGTTTCTCATTTCTAGTGCACAATGTGGTATTTTACAAAGTGTGACTGTGTGTAAATGACAACATTTTTGAAAATTTAAATTCCCTTATTACTGACTCATGACAGTCCTTGCTATAACCAGTCTAAAATCTGTCATATGTCCCTCTTGCTTTACATAAATTTCAAATACTTTTATTTATTTGTTTTATATTTTGAGAATATTCCATTTCATCTCTCATCATACTCTCATCCATTCTCATGGTCTCAATTTTAACATTAATTCTGTTTTCTCCCTAATTTTTGCACTCTGCTTAGACATCCCCCAGTAATGCCTACTGGTATCTTTCAACTGCCTACTGGATATCTACACCTGAATATGCCACATGAACTGAAATTATGAAAGGTCAAAATTGAATTTGAATTTCTTCCTCCAAAACATGCTTCTCCTCTTTATTCTTCATTTCAGATGACAGTTATATTTAATATGACAATAAATTTAGAAAAAATATTTTACTCCTCCTTCTAAGATACAATCATACAAGTATTGTCCTGATTTTTACATCTGAAATACTTCTCAAATCATCCAGTCCTCTCTATTTTTACAACATTCATCATTTATTCCCACAAATTGTGTTGCTGGATATTTGCAACCAACTACTATCTGGTATCCCTAATTTCAGACTTTTTTTTTCCTTCCAGATCAATCTTCCACCTAACCACCACAGAGTATTAAACTAAAGCACACAATTTACTGTATTTCCCCCTATCTGAAATCTTCCAGTGACTCGCCACTGTTTAAGGGTACAACTCAAACTTCTGAATATCTCTAATCACTAGTTTTTCCCCTCTACTTGGTTTTCTAATAAATATCACCAATTTACTACATCCAAAACTGAATTCCTGACTTTTCTCTGAAAATCTGTCCCATTTCTGCTTTTCCATCTCATTTGATAAAAGCTCCTTCATCCCAATTTCTCTGATTAAAAAACCTGGAGTTATTCTTGACTCCTTCTTCTTATTCTGATCCTACATCCAATCCATGAGGAAATCCTTTCGGCTCTACCTTCAAAAACACATAAATAACTTGACTCTTTCTCACTACATCCACTATTAACACCTTTTCTTGAGCCACTGTCAGCTCCTGCTCAGAGTGTATCAATAGCTTTAATAGGAGTGTTCCTTCTTCTACCCTTGCTCCTTACATTTATTCACATCTCAGCAGCTGGAATGACAGTTGTATAACCTGTGTCAGATCTCAGATCTTGTCTCCTCTGCCTAAAACCCTTTAATGGTTTCCCATTTCACTCAGAGCAAGAGTGAAAGCCCTTACAATGACCTATAAAACTCTACAAGTTCTTGCTCTTAAGTGTCTGTATTCCTCTCCTATTACTTTCTTCTTTATTCACTACAATGGTGTCTCCCCTGCCTCCCTGCTGTTCCTTAAACCTTCCAGGTACAATTCAGCCTTAGGATATGTGCTCCTTCTTTCCCTGTCTCTGACATACTCTTTTCCCAAATATCTGCATGGCTATCTCCTTCACCTTCTTCAGGATTTTGTTCAAATATCACCTCTTCAATGAAGCCTACTCATGACTGTACATAATACTGCCACCAGCCTATCTCTATCTGCCACACAGATTATCATCTCTACCTTAGTCCACTTTTTTTTTCTCTTCTCTACAAAGTACTGGTCATCTTCTAATATAAAATACAAGTTGATTAGGGCAGGGACCTTGATTTCTTCTGTTTACTACTATTTTCAAAACACCTAGACTAGTGCCCAGCATATGGTAGTTACTCAATAAATTAATAAATTTATTAAATAAATCAATTAATATATTTTATAGAGCACTTCACAATTTGTTATCTGCCTCTACAGTCTCTATTCTCATCTCTCCGGGAACACTAAACTGCTTGTATTTACCTGCCATATACAGCCACATGAATATTTCATACTGATTTACACATTCATGTCTTTATTTATGTCACCTCTACAAGAAATGAAATAACCAGTGTGATTCTTCACCTATATAACACTTCACCTATATAATACTGATTATATAACACTATATAACACCTAACCAACATGATTCTTCACCTATATAACACTGATCTTTTAAGATGAGCTCAGATGTCATCTCCTCCAGGAAATTTTGGCTGATTTTGGATCTATGGCTAATTAACACAGTATCTGTCAAATAAAATGTATTCAATAAATGACTCTGTGTGAATAAATGAATCTTATGACACAGACTTAAGTAAGTAATAGTGGTCATTTCTGAGCATTTTAATAATGTATTGATTTTTGCAAATCTGTTTTGGTATTTTTTACATAATCAACACATAGCAGATCTAAAATACATATAAGATCTTTTATATTTTTAAATTGTTATATGTTTGTGTTATAAAATAGAGGTTGCATAACATAGGTAAGTCATATATCAAAAATTATTCACTTCCATCTAAAGCAACTACAGTAATGGGAAGCATAGCTTCAGAGAATATTTTTCCTTTTCACATTTGTACTGAATTCTTTCCAAATAATATATAGATTATCTACTCTTCACTGGGAAAGTTCACTTTTCTGTAAATAAAATGTATCACTTTAAATATTAAACTCTTAATAAAATTACTCATCAAGATAGTTTTTGTTCTAAAAATATTATACACTGTCCTGAAAAGAATAGAATTGTTTTTTATTATTTGTTAACAGCAATTATTATATTGGCCCATAGCTCAGTAATTGTTTCTAAAATGCTCTTTTTGCTTTTCTCAACTTTAAACATTTAAAATATATTTTTGACTATTAGTGAGATTTATCTTAGCCTACTTTCGAGTTTGATTTCTAATATGCCATAAATTGGACTTGTAAATTTTTAAACTTGATAGTCTGAATAAGAAAAACAATGCATAAATGATGTGCTCTCCTTTGACAAGTTACATGTAGTGGTTAATTTTATATATCAACTTAACTTGCCCATGAGGAGCCCAGGTTTGGTTAAACTTTATTCTGGATGTGTATAGGAGAGTGTTTCTAGATAAAATTCAGTGTTTGAATCAGCAAATTGAGTAAAGCAGATTGCTTTCTCCAATGTGAGTAGGCCTCATTCAATCTGTTGAAAGCCTGAATAGAACAAAAGCTGAGTAAGAGAAAATTAACTCTCTCTCAGACTGGCTTTGAACTGGGACATTGGTCTTTTGCCTTCAGACTCAGGCAAGGGCTAGAAGGTACATCACTGGCTTTCAAGGGTCTTCAGCTAGCCAACTATAGGTCTTAGAACTGTGGAACATTCATGCACATACAGTACATGAGCTCTGGTTCACGGAATTAGTAGTAAGGCTTTTCTGTGTAGGGGTGTGTCTGTTTGTGTGATTTCTCTGTGTATGTGATCTTGTTTCTTTATTTATTGGTTCCTTTCCATATTGCACATAAGCATGAGTTTTTCAGATAAATTATTTGTGATCCTTAAGTTCTTAGAACATTGAAATACAGAATACTTCTAAGTACTTTTGGTTAAAATTTTTAGATATCACAGCAGGTAAACACCTGAAGCTATAATGGCAAAATGTGTTTCTTACAATAACCCATGGGCAGAATTTCTTCCTTAGCAAAGTTACAAATTAGATGGCTGTTTTCTTTGGTGCCTTTTAGGAAATGCTTCTCAAATTTGGATTTGATCACTTTTTAAATTCATGTAATCCCAACCTGCAACTGATTTTTTTTTAAAGATTTTATTCATTTATTTGTAAGAGAAAGAGAGCACAAACAGGAGCAGCAGCAGGCAGAGGGAGAAGCAGGCTCCCCTCTGAGCAAGGAGCCCGATGTGGGACTTGATCCCAGGACTCTGGGATCATGACCTGAGCAGAAGGCAGACACTTAACCAACTGAGTCACCCAGGCATCCCATGATTCTTATTTTAATATAAAAATTAATTACAATAGTAATGAAATCAAACTAAAGCAAGATTAAATTTAATACATTTATTAGAACATACATATTTCCCTTCCCTCTATTCCAGACTTAGAGTTTCTTTTCTTCTCCTATGTCATATAGTTATAGATTGCCTTCAGTTTTGGGTTCTGGGCTTCTGTTTCCATTGTATTAGTGAAAAACACCTGAGTCAAAAAATTTCACAGGGACTTAAGTAAACGTCATGCTTTCTCCCAAAGTATTGGCTTTTTATTTCAAACCTGATTTCTAATTGCAAGGTAAGAGTTTATAACATTTTGATTTATAGAATAGGGAAGCATTGCTGAATTTCAGAAAATGTAGATAATTAAAAATACTTCTTCTCACATTCTAACGAATACACTTTGAGGAAATAAATTATTTCTTATAGGTCAATGATTGATTGATTGTTAATTGTGGTTAAAAAAACACACATTAAAAAAACATTTCTCTTTCTCCCATGCGTCTGGCAACTAACATTCTACTTTCTGTTTTCATAAATTTGATAACTTTAGATTCTTCATAAAGGACAATCATATAGTATTTGTCTATTGGTCTTTCTTGTTTTTAAGCTCCCTTAACTTTTATCAATAACTAGCTTCAGTTCTCAACTAAGTGCAATATACTGTGGTTTTTCCTGATAAGGTTTAAATCAATGCATAGAAGATTGGATCTTGGTGCAGAGTTAATCTGAACTTTTGTTTCTTAGCACGGTCAGATCTGAATTTACAGTATGCTAAGCTTATTAAGTTAGTCATTATCCTCACTCTAACTAGAACAATTATCAGGCAAAGAATTCACTGAAGAACCCAAATCAATCTTAAAGAAGGAAAGGAGAAAGAAAGAGAAGGGGAGGGAGAAGAACACACACACACACAAAGAATGGAGGAGATGGACAGTAATTATGAGGTTGTAGAATTAAAAGTATGGATATGAGGAAAATATTTATTATTTGGTTACTTGATATAAGTATTAAGAGCTTATTTCTCTTTGGTCAGAAAACATGATAGTTCTCTAGAAATCACTTTTAAAATTTTGAGCATTAGACAAATTACAACCGCCATTCATGACAAAGTAGGTTTAGAGGGAACATACCTCAATGTAATAAAGGCCATATATGAAAAATCCATAGAAACAACATACTCAATGGTGAAAATCTGAGAGCCTTTCCTCTAAATGCAGGAACAAGACAAAGATATCCACTTTCACCACTTCTATGCAACATGGTACTATAAGTCCTAGCCACAACCATCAGATAAGAAAAAGAAAAAAAGATATCCAAATTAGTAAGGAAGAAGTACAACTTTCAGTATTCGTAGATGACATACTATATAAAGAAAACCTTCAAGACTCCACCAAAAAACTACTAGAAATGATAAATTAATTCAGTAAAGTTTCAGAAAGTAAAATTAATATAGAGAAATCTGTTGCATTTCTATACACTAATAATGAAGTAGCAGAAAAGAAATTAAGAAAACAACCCCATTCACAATTTCACCATAAAGAATTAAACACCTAGGATGAAGTTACCCATTAATGAAAGAAACTGAAAATGACATAAACAAATAGAAAGATAATTTATGTTCATGGATTGGAAGAACAAATATTGTTAAAATTCCATACTACTTAAGCAATCTACAGATTTAATGCAATCCCTATCAAAATACCAACAACATTTTTCACGGAACTAGAATAATCCTAAAATTTGTATGGAATCACAAAAGATACTGAATAGCCAAAGCAATCTTGAAAAAGAACAAAGCTGAAAGTATCACAATCCCATATTTCAAGATACACTACAAAGCCAGAGTAATCAGAACAGTATGGTACTGGCACAAAAACAGACACACTGATCAATGGAACAGAATAGAAAGCCCAGAAATTAACCTAGGTTTTATTTTTATTTTTTTAAATTATTATATTAATCACCATACATTATATCATTAGTTTTTGATGTAGTGTTCCATGATTCATTGTTTGTGTATAACACCCAGTGCTCCATGCAGTACGTGCCCTCTTTAATACCCATCACTGGGCTAACCCATCCCCCCACTCCCCTCCCCTCTAGAATCCTCAGTTTCTCAGAGTCCATAGTCTCTCATCGTTCATCTCCCCCTCCAAATCCCCCCCTTCATTCTTCCCCTCCTGCAATCTTCTTCTTCTTCTTTTTTTTTTTTTTTAACATATAATGTATTATTTGTTTCAGAGGTACAGCGCTGTGAATTGTGTAAGACTGTTGAATCACAGACCTGTACCTCTGTAACCTAGGCTTTCTGATCAATTAATTTATGACAGAGGATGTAAAAATGTATAATTGGGAAAAAACAGTCTCTTCAATAAATCATGTTGGGAAAACTGGATGTCTACATATAAAAGAATGAAACTGGACCACTTTCTAACACCAGACATAAAAATAAACTCAAAATGGATTGAAGACCTAAATGTGAGACCTGAAACTATAAAAATCCTAGAAGAGAACACAGGCAGTAATTTCTTTGACATCACCCTTTGCAAATTTTTCTAGATATGTATCCTCTGGAAGGGAAACAAAAGCAAAATTAAACTATAGGGACTGCACCAAAATAAAAAGCTTTTGCACAGTGAAGGAGACCATCAACAAAACAAAAAGGCAACCTACTGAATAGGAGAAGATATTTGCAAATGATATATTTGATAAGGGATTAATATCCAAAATATATTAAGAACCTACACAATTCAACACCAAAAGTCCAATTAAAATTCAGGGAGAGGACATGAATAGGCCTTTTTCCAAAGACTACATACAAATAGCCAACAGATATATGAAAGATGCTCAATATCACTCATCATCAGGGAAATGAAAATTAGAATGACATAAGATATCACTGTACACCCGTCAGAATGGCTAAAATCAAAAGCACAAGAAATAACAAGTGTGCCAAGGATGTGGAGAAAAAGGAAACCTCATGCACCATTGGTAGGAATGCAAGTTGATACAAACACCATGGAAAACAGTATGGAGGTTCCTCAAAAAATTAAAAACAGAATTACCACATAATCCAGTAATTCCACTACCAGATATTTACCCCCCCCAAAAAACAGAAACACTGATTTAAAAAGGTATATGCTTATATGCAATATGTTTATTGCAGCTTTATTTATAATAGCCAAGATACAGAAGCAAACCAAGTGTCTGCCAATAGAGGAATGGATAAGTAAGATGTGGTGTGTGTGAGGTGTGTGCATTTCATATATATATATGTATATATGAAGTACTAGAAGTCCATTTGAGTAATGGAATATTACTCAATCATAAAAAAAGAATACAATCTTGCCATTTGCAACAACATGAATGGACCTAGAGGGTATAATGCTAATGTAAAGTAAGTTAGAAAAAGACAAATACCATATATGTGGAATTTAAAAAAACAAAACAAATCAACCTAGAAAAAGGAGACAAACAAAAAAAACCCAGATTCTTAAATATAGAGAACAAACTGGTGATTGCCAGAGGGCTGGTGAGTGGGGGGATGTGGGATGGGGGATTAAGAGTATAATTACCCAGGCGCCTGGGTGGCTCAGTTGGTTAAGCGACTACCTTCGGCTCAGGTCATGATCCTGGAGTCCCTGGATCGAGTCCCGCATCGGGCTCCCTGCTCGGCAGGGAGTCTGCTTCTCCCTCTGACCCTCTCCCCTCTCATGTGCTCGCTCTCTCTCATTCTCTCTCTCTCAAATAAATAAATAAAATCTTTAAAAAAAAAAGTAAAAAAAAAAGAGTATAATTACCCTAATGAGCACTGAGAAACATATATAATTGTTGAATCATTACATTGTACATCTAAAACTAATGTAACACTGTATGTTAATCATACTTGAATAAAAATAATTAAAAATTAAAAAATATATAAATAAAGTCTTTTGTACTGCATCGTAAGACAGATTTTTGCCCGTCTGAAAAGTGTTATTCATTTCTGACATACCTCAAAACTATACAGTCATTTATAGACAGGGACATAAAATTTGGGTCTCCACACAGTGGCATTAAATGATGCAAGACCAAGTATGATTTATTTGGAATAGTTCCCTGAAGGTATTTTTATATGCTTCCACAAATTTTTAAAAAATCCAATATTCCAACTGTGGAAAACTTGAGGTAAGAACTATTATTTCATGTAGCTGACCGATTACATAGTCCTTTGAATAAAACCCAAGCACTATTTATCTGTATTTCAAATGTTATATTACAAGGAAAACAATATATGAAGCCAACATAGTTGAAAGATATTTAATATTCTTTGTTATCACACACACGAGCAAACAAAAGAATATTTGAAGTATAAAAAGCTTTCCAAGGCTTTTATTTACAAGATATTGTGAGATTCTCAAAAGTATGGACAGTATCTTTTTTGTTTACCAGCTTTCAATAAATATGATGAAAGAAAATATAAATAAATATCCTGAGTCATAAATGAGTTATTGAATGAATAAAGCAAACAAGCAAAAGGCTCAAATAAAACCGGAGATACTAATTCTTTTCCTGCTGTTTCACTTTAAATTCACCTTGAGGACTATTTGCCATAAGAGAAGGAACCATCTTGCCGAGGGATTCGGCTGGAGAGTGGAGCTTGGAAATGGGCAGCACTACATGATGAATCTGTCTTTGGAAAGATGAAAAGATAGGTAAGCCTACGAGGCATCCAGTAGGTAGCAAAGGGGTCAGTTATAAAAACCAAGAACAAGAATATAAAAAGTGAAATATATTTTGAATATATGTAATTATCCCCCTGTACAATTTCTTATTCCCCTGTCATGATGCTTATTAGTCACATCCTTAAAATGAAAAAGATCTGTGATTCTATTGTTATGAATAGTAAGACCCCAAGAAGGGGAGTACTTAGTGGCAACCTGACAAAGGAACAAGAGCTGACAATATTCCTGCGAAGGGTAGAAAGAAAGGGGAATGTCGGGAGACAATGGGAGCTAAGAAAGTAATTTAAACTATGGGAAGGCTGCACAGTAACAGACACATGGCAATACTCATTCCATTGCCTGCTTCCATAGCATTTCCTCTTGAGGAGGAATATGGCTTTCTGCCACCATGATTGATGCACAGAATCACAGACATGTCACAGCATTAAGGAGCTTCATGACTACAAAGACATGCTGCTTTAAAGTGAGCTTTAACTGAGCTTAAATATAGAGCACAGCTGTCAAACTGCACAGGGCTCTCTTCCAATCTGATATCATTAAAATGATATTTTGAACTGATTGTAATTTGAAACGATAGGGATGCTGTTACTAGAGGAGATGGGTCAACTCTGTGTCAAACCTGAAAATCATTAGTTGTCTACTACTAAAAATGTTTTGTTTTAATGACCCCATAGAAACAAAGGTGATGGTTATCTTGAGCATTTGATGAAGTAATTACCAGACTTTTCCTACAATTCTAAGAATTGTTATATAATAAAGAATATCTAATAAAATGTGGATGATAGAAAAAACCAAAGGTCAAAAATTATAAGGGAAACTGTATCTTACTATAAAATAAAATTCATCAAAACAGAAGTACGAACCAGTCTTTCCCTTTTAGGAGCAGTTGATGCTTTGTAACATACTTTAAGCATCTCATGCACATTATTTTCAAATAAAATATTTGAGATGTAAAAAACAGATGACAACTACAAGCCTTATGTGACTTTTCTTTCTACATGTATCTGAGAACTATAATATTCTAGCAAAAACATAACGTGCCATGGTTTAAGGAAAGCAAAATTTAGTGGTTCTGGATCTACAGTATTCTCCTGCATGAGCCTGCCTGGAATTCAGTTTTTTTAAAAACTTCTTTCCATGTAAAAATTTTAATCAACCTGACAAATGAAGTGAAAAATATGATAACTAGTATTAGAACAATTTGCCTTCATTGAAAGTCATAAAATGTAGAGAATATCAACAAACAAAGAAGCACTATTCTTCTTTTGTCTGTTAATCACAAGATGCATCCAAGCATTTAGAATAACGCTTTATACATAGTAGGCACACAATAAATATGCATTGCATAAATAATAAAACTGTAATAGCTGTACCATTTGTGTAATTATAATTCTACCATACCCAAGGTAGATTTAAGCAGAATAAATATGAAATATTCTCAACAATTAGCTGAAGAACTCCAAACTAATCATAGAGAATCAACCCATTATTAGGTACATCGTTGGATTTCTTGATTTTTTGGAATCCACTTTTATTACAATTGCCAGGATCTGAGATGGTTCTCAACTGAAATTCAGCCTCTCTGTAATAAATAAACTGAGTAAACTGTAAACTATAATGCATGATTATATAAATACATATATACAATATAATAATATTGTATACATTCCCTGTGATGACAAAAAAAAAAAAAAACCTGATATTGCTCTCAGCTTGATATTTCTGTACATACAGGGCATTTGCAGAGACTCTACTGAGTCCAGGCCACTGCTGGATGGAGACCTGAGGTGGAGTAGTTGCAAACAGAGTAGGCAGAAGAAATACTTTATACACATGCTGAACTACAACCTCTTATATCACTGCTTAGAAAGAAGAGAAGCGGACCAACTTGGAACATGTCTGTAAGCATGGGGTGACTTTGTGATCAGAAGAGACTGGCAGGCTTTGTGACTACGAGGCAAAGATTCAAGCAGAGCTGTATTTTACAAATAGCAGCAGTAGCAACTGTAGAGCAAAGTACAGTTTTAACGTGTATAATGTGGGTAAGACCACTGGCCACTCTGCCCTTTTTGTCACTTAGTCTATGTGGATAGTGATTGCTATAGAAGGGTCATTTTTCATAGAAAGATCAAAGATTTTAATATGACCATTCTTCATTGGGAGAACATGTGAGGTCAGCTAGGACACATCCGTTAGCTGTGATGATAATAGTAAATCTTCTTAAACTTGACAGAATATAGCAGAGTTAGATTTCCACAGCCTGCAAAAATAACAGATTCTCTCCTTGGTTAGTTCAAATGAAATATAAAATACCTTAAAATTAAAAAATAAATGTAAATTACCTAGGTCAGTACTTGGTGCACAGAAATAACAAATAATTGCTGATTCTAACTGCTAATAATAAATCAATAAACTTCCATTTATCCCAAATGGTCATGAAGTAAATTGTTCTGCCAAATTACAGCTATTCACAGGGATTAAACATGAATTAGAATTAGAATACAATAAAATGTGCAGAGTACTAAAATAATCCTGGCTATATAAAATGTAAGCTGTCATGAGTAAAGTAGCACTTAGCAGTTGGCCCATATAAGCAGCTTAGTAAGAACACAGCAATTGTTTATGGCTTTTTGACTTCTAGTATTCTCTTGAGAAATGCCTGTCCATCAATGGTCTTTCTGTGTTTTACAGTTCCAATGTTTCAATTCAAAGTGATGAAATAGACACTTGATAACAGCTCTGAAATTCTTTTTCTTTTAAAGATTTTACTTATTTTACAGAGAGAGGGTGAGAGTCGGGGGAGGGGCAGAGGGAGAGGAAAAGAGAGAATCTCAAGCAGACTCTTCACCAAGTGCTGAGCCCAATGCAGGGCTCGATCCCATGACCCTGAGATCATGCCCTGAGCAGAAGCGAGTCAGACGCCCAACTGACTTAGCCACCCAGATGCCCCACAGCTCTGAAATTCTTATTGTTCAACTCTTACTTGAAATTCTGAAGAATCTACAATTCCTTAATCCGTACTATACTTCCCTAATTAGAAGCCTATATAATACATTATATTCACATAAAACATATATTTTTAAAAATTCCCAGGCGCCTGGGTGGCTCAGTTGGTTAAGCGACTGCCTTCGGCTCAGGTCATGATCCTGGAGTCCCGGGATCGAGTCCCGCATCGGGCTTCCTGCTCGGCAGGGAGCCTGCTTCTCCCTCTGACCCTCCCCCCTCTCATGTGCTCTCTGTCTCTCTCATTCTCTCTGTCTCAAATAAATAAATAAAATCTTTAAAAAAAAAAAATTCCCTCCATATGTCTTTCTCATTCATTCACTCATTCATTCACCCACTGATTCATCAAATAAATTTTTTGAGTGCCTACTATAATAGTATCACACACTGTGCAAGGAGGCAGGGATACAGCAGTGACGAAAGCAGGCAGGATCCCTATCCACAGGGAGCTGACAGTTTCATAGGTGAGACAAATGTTATTCAAACAATCATTAAAAATTACAATGATAATAAGCATTAGGAAGAGTGCTACATTGTGCTATGACATTATGGTAGAAGTATAGTAGACATATGATACAGTCAAGAGGTTTCCTTGTGAAATTAATGATTGGACGTAAAAAAGGAAGAATTCTTTTTAAGGAGAGGTGACCCTTTGTCCAAAGACTCTGGAACAAGATCATGTACTGGTCCAATAAGTCAAACTTTCTCCTCTTAATGTACAGTTCCAGAATTAGCAGAACTCTGCATAGCAGAGACATAAACTTGATCAAAATTTTCCCTTCTTCAATCAACCGCCTCGTCCTAAACAATTTCAAGATGTCAGAATTCGGTGATGGTTTTTTTTTCTGTATTGAATTATAATGTTGCAGAATCTGATGACATTGGCAAGAAAGGGCAAAAGGCTAATTAGGAAAGAGTCAGCTTTTAGTGGCAGACAAATACCATAGCAATTAGCACTGAGACAGATTTATACATATATACATATACATCAATTTAGGGAGGTTGTCATTGCTGTAAAAATCTTGCCAATGTTCTGTTTACACTATTTGCTAAAGTTTGCTCTGGGAGTCATTCTATTTGTTAATCCTGCATTTGTGTTTTATGATATATTAAAATGTATGTGGTTCAGTCAATGTTGTGGTTCAACCCAAAGTACGTTAAAAGTCTGAGACTCAAATACAATATGTATCATCAAACTACAGATGATAATTTTAAAAATACCAAAGACAGATAAAACAAAAAAGAGGCAGAGCAAGAATAATAATAAAATAATCAGATGTTAACATTACCAAGGTTGGATTTTACTGGTTTATACAATTTACACTATTGCTATTCTGATTCCAAATCATAGTCCCTAAGTAATCAGACAGACCTGGAAAGTATAAGGAGGATGCTTTTTATTTTTTTTTAATTTTTTTTTAAAGATTTTATGTATTTATTTGAGAGAGAGAGAATGAGAGAGAGAGAACACATGAGAGGGGATAGGGTCAGAGGGAAAAGCAGACTCCCTGCCGAGCAGGGAGCCCGATGCGGGACTCGATCCAGGGACTCCAGGATCATGACCTGAGCCGAAGGCAGTCGCTTAACCAACTGAGCCACCCAGGCGCCCGCCCCAGGAGGATGCTTTTTTATCACATGTAGATTATGCCTCTAGCTACCTAGGACCCCAAGGTACTTTGTTGATTTCAAGTACTTAAGATTGATTGCTAATTTAAGTATATTATATATTGTCTCCCTAAAAGGGAGTATATTGTAATTGTATATATATATAAGTATATTGTATATGGTCTCCCTAAAAGACATTTGTTGAACATAAAGACAAATCATTCATCTCTTTTCCAAATTCTGTACTGGCCCAAGAAAACTATAGAAAGCCAACAAACATTAGATTTCTTTTGTCTTAAAAAAATAGTATATAAGAAAAGCCTGGTGATGGGTATTAAAGAGGGCACATACTGAATGGAGCACTGGGTGTTATACACAAACAATGAATCATGGAACACTACATCAAAAACTAATGATGTAATGTATGGTGATTAAGATAACATAATAAAATTTAAAAAAAAGAATTGAAATCAGGGACTCAAATAGGTATTTGTATAACTATGTTCACAGAAGCATTATTTACAATAGCCAAAAGGTAGAAGTAACTCAAGTGTTCACTGAAAACAAATGATCAACAAAATGTGGTATTTACATACATAAAAATGAAATATTATTCAGTCTTAAAAATTCTGGCACATGCTGCAACATGAATGAATCTTGAAGACATATGCTAAGTGAAATAATCCAGTCACAAAAAAAAAAATACTATATGATTCCACTTACATGAGGTACTTAGAGCAGTCAGATTTACAAGACACATAAAGTAGAATGGTGTTTGGCAGGGGTTGAGGAGGGGGAAAATAGGGAGTTGTTGTTTAATGCTTAGAGTTTCAGTTTCAGAAGATGAAAATATTCTGGAGATCAATGGCAGTTATGGGTTGCACAAAAATATGAATGTTCTCATTGCCACTCAACTTTACAGTTAAAAATGATTAAAATAATAACTTTTATTATATATATATGTGTGTGTGTGTATGTGTGTATATAAAATCACAATTTAAAAAATTCTAATGGGCCTCATTCAATCGTTTCATTCCAACGCAGAAAACTTTCTGTTAAAGTCAGAGCCTGGGGCTTCTCTCCATTGAATGGCTTTCTTCAACTCCCCCAACCCTTAGGCCGCAGCTTGCAAACTTTCTGAGAGGTAAGGGAGGGAGAGAGGAATGGGAGGGAGGGAGGGAGGGAGGAGGTGGGGAAGGGGAAGGAGAAGGGGAAAGGGGATGTCTGAAGACCTCACCTCATCTGGGGGCAAAAAGAGTCCCCTCCTTTTCCTAACCCAGGAAACTCCAATAAACCCTTTAGGAATCATGAATGTGGAGGATGACTCTTATAACCTCTTCTGGTTCCACCTCATTTTTTTTCTTTATAGTAAATCTTTCCAATGATTTATTTGTTCTTACTATTTCCAATTTCCTTCCTCCCACTCTCTCTGGAAACTATTCAATCAGGGGCGCCTGGGTGGCTCAGTCATTAAGCGGCTGCCTTCAGCTCAGGCCATGATCCCAGGGTCCTGGGATCAAGCCCTGCTTCAGGCTCCCTGTTCGGCGGGAAGCCTGCTTCTCCCTCTCCCACTCCCCCTGCTTGTGTTCCCTCTCTCACTGTGTCTTTCTCTGTCAAATAAACAAAATCCTTAAAAAAAAAAGAAAAGAAAAGAAAAGAAACTATTCAATCAGACTTTTAATCCTAAAATTCTATCAAAACTTTTGCTCTCAAGGTCATTAAGCCCTACACATCACTAAATGTCATGATAATTTCTCAATCTTCTTCATACTTGAAACATCAATTCATGACCATTCATGACAGTTTACCTAGAATACTACTGGTTTGTGTCTATTATTCAGATGTAATTAATAGTGACCTGTTTCACTCTCAGAAGTATACTAGGTTGGATCATAAATCTTGTGAGCCAAACTATCAGTATTTTATGTATAGTTGCTCATTTCTTCCTCATTTAAATGGCTTCCAAGATACCATACTCTCCTTTTTGTTTTTCCTACTTCAGCTTTATTGCACAATATCCATAAGAAAATATTAATTTTTAAATTAGAAAACATAAAAATGCTTTCAATATAGAAGAGACAATCCTTTTTTTAATTAGCAGCATACTCTCTTGCTGACTCCTTTTATCCCTACAATTTCTTCATTTTGAACTAAGGAGTTGTCTCTATGAACCCTTTCATAATCTTACCTAGTCTTTTGACTTAAGAAACAGATAACTGATGATTCCCAAATCCATGACTCTAGAGTGAATAGCTCTCCTCCTATATTACAGACTCGTGTAGACAGCTCCTGCGTTATTTGCACTTGGATGTCCAATGGATATCTCAAACTCAGTATGTCCAGATACGAGCTCCTCATGTCTCCTTCTTTCTTCAACTCAGTAAATGAAAAATCTTTCTTCTAATTTTTTAGGCCCAAAACCTTATATGTTTTTATTTCTCTCATATCCATTGCAATCCTATACATCAGCAAATTCTGTATATTCTAACTTCAAAAGATATCCAACCATGGCCCCCAACGTTCAGTTATTCACCTTGGTTTGGGCCAAGACCATGTAGTAGCTGTTTTTCTCATTTCTGACCCCCCAAGGCAGTCTCTTCCTAACACAGAATCCAGAGGTATCCTATTAAGTGTACATCATAATTTGCCATTTCTCTGTTGAAACCTTTCATTTCCTTCCCATTTTTCTCTGAGTAAAAGATAAAATTCTTGGGCGCCTGGGTGGCTCAGTTGGTTAAGCGACTGTCTTCGGCTCAGGTCATGATCCTGGAGTCCCTGGATCGAGTCCCGCATCGGGCTCCCTGCTCGGCAGGGAGTCTGCTTCTCCCTTTCCCACTCCCCCTGCTTGTGTTCCCTCTTCTCGCTGTGTCTTTCTCTGTCAAATAAATAAATAAAATCTTAAAAAAAATAAAATAAAATAAAATTCTTAAAATTGTCAATATGGCTCTACATAATCTGGTCTCTCCTTACCTCTTGGAATCCATGTCCTACTACTTCATCTCTTCCACTCTGATCCAGCCACACTGGCCTTTTGCTGTTGCTAGAACATGGCAAGCATGCTGCTACTCAGGGCTTTCAAAGATTCTGTAAATTTGTAATGTCCCTCTCACCTCAACTGTCTTTTTCTACTTAATTTTTCTGCCACATTTATCACAATCTATTATATATTTTATTTATTAATTTTTAGTATAAATCATCTAACTAGATATAAACTTGTGGTATCTATTTTATTCATTAATGTATCTTTATTGCCTCAGTGCATTTAGCACACTCCATTGTATCTGTTGAGTGAACATAGGATGAAAAATTATAGAATAAAAATAGTCATAATAGCTATTTGTTGATTAAGATTCAGGGGTGATTACTTTTTATTAAAAGCCTACTTTTGATGAGCACTGTGGTAGAGAATATAAGGAAGAATCAGCTAGGGGCCCCACCCTAACTGAATTTATATTCTATTAGATATACAGATCAACAGTTAAACTTTTCTTTAATTTTTCTCCATTATTAAATAATATCACAATTTATACAGTTGCATGTCAAGAAATTAGTAAATAATTCTTCATAAAGATTGAGCTCCACATATAATCCATTTCTATTTTTTTAAGACTTATTTATTTATTTTAGAAAGACAGGGCACAGGGGAGGGGGAGAGGAAGAGGAAGAGGAAAAGAATCTCAGACTCCCCACTGTGCACAGAATCCAACGCGGGACTCGATCTCACAACCATGAGATCATGACCTGAGCTGAAACCAAAAGTTGGATGCTTAACCGACTGATCCACCCCAGGCACCCTTAATCCATTTCTATTTAATACACCTTCAAAATCCATCTTGATACTAACCATTTCTTATCACCTCCATAGCCACTACAGTGATACAAACCACGACTATTTCAACTGGGGCTTTGATAGCCTCTTAACTGGTCTCTCAGCTTAGATTCCTTCCACTTTCAAGCAGCCAGAGCAATCTTAAAAAACTGATAATCTGTCATTCCCTACTGAAAACCTTACAAGGTTCTCCCATCACACTTGGGATGAAATCTAACTCTCCTTTCTCAGACCTACAATACCCAACTCTCTCAATATCATCTTTCACAACTTTTATCTCTTTCCTCTTCTTCAGGCTCCCTGGTCTTGCAGTTTCTACAACACGGTGTACTCATTCTTCTCTTTGGACTTCTGTGTAGTTTTTCTCAGCCTCTTTCCTAAGGTCTTTGTTCCTTCACATTATGCAGGTTGCATCTAAATGCCACTTCCTCAGTGAAGGCCTGGATGAATGCCTTCCAAAATTCAAACTTAGCTCTGTCATTAGATTGGTTCATAGATTGCACCATTCCTTGATTTACTTCATAGAACTTACTACTATGTGAAATCCAATTATTTAATGGTTCCTTTATCCCTCTCTAAAATGTAAGCTTCATATCAACGAATTCATGTATTTATTGCTATAGCCTGAGAAGTGGAATAGTGATTGGTGTATATCACATAATAAATATTTGTTGATTGAATAAATGCATGCAATGCAATAAATGTTTTAATGGAAGTATTTATTCAGTAGCGGTTATTGAATACCTACTATGTATCAGGAACTTTTTCAAAAACTGTGTTTACAAGGAATAAAACATAGCACTCTCCTTAGGAAAATCATAGTCTATTTTGAGTTTCAGACACATAAGAAACTTCCAATAAAATATAATGGCATAATAAAAAAAAAGTTTAAAATGCTATTTGAAATGAATAAAAGAGAATACTTCTGCCAGAGACAAGAATGATTTACAAGAGAAGTGAACTTTCCTATTGTACTTTGAAGGGATTTACAATGCCAGGAGAGCCAGAGAAAGGTATTCTACATAATATAAGCCAGAGAGCCCAAGGCATGGACTTATAAAAGGGCTTGTTGGAAGCATGATACCTAATCCTGTGTGAATAGGTATCAGTATGTAGTATGACACACTCTATTGAAGGAAATGACTTGAAATGGAGTTGGAAATGTGAGCTCACATTTCAAAAGTTATATGCTGCTTGCCAGCATGTAATGGATACAAGAAGCACTACTAAAAAGCTATTACATCCAGTAAAAGAAACAAGTAGAAAGAAAAAAAATATATACATATATCTTAACTAACTCACTGCTAAGGCAGATTAACAATTAAGGACAATATTGACAGCACTTACAGAAGTAAATCAAAAAACCAGGACTTAAAGATTAACTCCATATGTGGTATGAGATACAGGGAAAAGAAGATGATTCTATGTTTTCTCTCTTTAGGACCAGCTATGCCCTTCAAAAAAATGCATTAGGGTGGAAAGTACATTTGTAGCCATTGAGTAAGAAGTAGGAAATGACATAATTTTAGATTTTTAGATGTCTTGAATCTGAGATGCTTTCATCCAGGTGATGAAACATCAAGGACATCCAGGTATCTGAGAGAGCATAATTTGGGAATATGTCTGCAGTTTCAGAGGAAGATCTATGCAGGAAATATATGAATGACACTCTTTAAAGAAGACTCAAGTGAAATAATGCATGTAAAGCTACCCAAAATGCCAGCTACATGAGATTCTGAGAAAGCAGAATCATCAAAATACTGAGGACAAAGGAAGGTAGATTGTAATAAATTAACAAGTGAATTGACAGTGAGGAAATGCATACGGTGAAGGTAGACTACTCTCTCAAGGAGATTTGCAGTGAAATTAAGGCAGGCAAGTTAACAGTAGTCTAAGTAGGAGGTGGGAATGAGAAAGTATTGGAGGAAAAAAACACTTATGAGTCACAAGAAACTAACAGAGAAATAAGGAACCACAATAACAAGAGGAAAAAAAGAAAGAAAAGGCATTTTAGAGAAGGTAAAAAGATTTCCAGAAACCAAGGATTAAAATCTCCCCTACCTGTTTTATTTCTGTTATATCATGAGTAGAAATTTGAAGATACATTCAATATCAACACATTGTCTCAGAAGACTTGACTGCGTATCAGTTTAGAGTATCTTAAGGCTCTACATTTTCAAATTCCCAACAACTGCATTCAGCAAAGCAATAGAAAAGAACAGAAATGATATTATTGCATATAGTTAAGGAATGCAGTGATTTTTCTTAATCTAATTAGAAATACAACTTTTAAGCTGTCACTAACTCAAACATTAAATAAGATCAGTACTCACCAGTCATGACAATTGTTTCTCAATATAATTAACAATAATGTTTCTTCTGTGTATTTTTCTCATGCAAATGAAATATAGTACATTTACTTAAACAATACCTTCCCTCTTTCATATCTCTTTAATTAAAACTTTACTTAACATAAATCCATTTTGAGTTTCTGTGACACTTTTAATGGCCACACATATATTGTGCCACAAAGTCACCTATAGTCCTGTCCAGAGATTTAATGTTGTTCTCATCTCCAATTTCCTAGAAAAGATTTTAACTCCTTTATCACAGAATCATTTAGACTTCTACCACCACTTTCTGGAATCAAACTTGTCTAAAATTGACTTTTTCTATATTGCATATCATATATCTTTGTATTCTTTAAATCTTGGCCACATATACTTCTAGAAATTCAGTTAATACTACCCTAAACTGCCCAAATTATAACAAAATACAGATAAAAATTTCTCCTTAATTTTAAAGCCGGATTTGTAAATTTATTTTATACTTTCTCCTTTCCTTAGTTAATATGCAAATACAGAAGAATTATA
Source organism: Mirounga leonina (assembly GCF_011800145.1). NCBI lineage: Eukaryota > Metazoa > Chordata > Mammalia > Carnivora > Phocidae > Mirounga > Mirounga leonina. Next base: position 5,893,853 of record NW_023270323.1, read on the forward strand.
ATTGGATTCTAAACCTATTTTCATTTAATATTGTTTGATGTAACATTCTTGTTCAATATAATTAATGCCACTTTCTATAATTATTTACCTCTGAAATATTTCTGTGTTTTTCTATATGAGGTCTGCTTAACACCATCAAACTGAATCCTGTTTTTCAAACTTACCTAGGTGCACATGCCTGACACATAATCCTCTTTATCACACAAAAGCCCCTAGGAATTTCATTTTTCCTTCCATTCTTCTATTTTTCTCTTAGAATCTCATCTCACAGGATGGATCTTTCAGTCACTCATGTGTACATCTCTATGATTTTGCTAGATTTTTCCATATGTAAAGATTAACCTTTACTCCTCTATTCTAGCCATCCAAATTTTACCCATTCATCACAATTATTATTCCAATTTACATAAAAGTCCTTTATCAATGCAGCATTCTGATGTTTTTTTTTCTTCTTATTTAGTCATATTGCAATTATAGTCTGCTTAACATAGTTAACAATCATCATGAACTACACATTTCTGGTCCTGAACTGATATATAAATCTTTTATTGATATCTTCATGTTTTTACTTTGCATCTCTTCAACTAGACTATTATTGCCTTGACATCAGGGAAAATGGTTCACACTTCTTGAACCCCTACAGTTCCTACCTCAATACCTTGCACTTCATTAAGTTCATAAATATTCATGATTGTTATGTAGTATACCTATTAGAGATCCTTGGCATTTTATTAAGTACTTAAAACTTCCTTTACAGGTTTATCCTATCTTTATAAAACAGGAAAAATAATTCTTAGCTATTCATGGCTATACGTATGCTATAAGTAGCATAAGAAAAATAAAAACATACAATACATTGAATGTTCAAAGGAAAGGTAATCATGCTGCTCTGGGACTGGCCATCAGTTTCTTGGAGACCGGGTGGGCATTTAAGGAGACCACTGAAAAGTCTACTGGATTGAGAAATGCAGGTATAATGATCTAGGAAATAAGCTCATAATGTATTATCAGATACTTTGAAGAACATTAAAAATTCTTTTAAAGAAGTCTCATAAAAATTGGTAATGAGATCAAGGAATTTGAATGGGACCATAAATCCTAATCTAATTTAGAAGATTTGGTTGTGTATCTCTGTGAGATGGAGTAGATTAATTTGATGTACAATTAAGTTTCTGATGCCAAGATGTTATAATCTTGTTTAATCACTTACTTCTAAAATGACCTTAGTAAACTTATTATCCAGAGCTTTAGAAAGCAGAAAGTAACTCCACCTTATTTAAAACTACAGTCTCTGATATTCAACTAGAAATGATTTTTTGTTTTGGGGTTAGTTTTTTTAGAATTTAGTACTTGCTAACTACAATGAGAATAGAAGGTATTACTACTTCATTGTCACATTTTCAGCTGCAAATGGCAAGCACATAATTAGTACAAGGAATTCCGAATTCTCAGAGGAGAAAGACTTTAAATAAGACTATGATCAAAGTATCCATATTTCAAGGGACTAGTTTTAAAACCACCCGTAATAAGAAGACTCAATTATTTACTTTGCTTTTGAAAATCATATGGCATTAGATCACTGCTATTATCTGAAAAAATAATACTACCATTTCTACCGAGTTCCAAGAACTCAGGTAGATAACACATACCTTTGTATCAAAATTAATTCACCCTTAAAAACACTTATAGAATAACTATACTTTTGATGTTTCAGACCAGCATTCTTACTTAAAACATTTCTTTCTAATATCAAGTAGGTGGATGTGAGCATGTTATATTCAGTAAGACCATCCAAAATATCAAAATAAATTTGTGTTCATTCCTTTTTATATTTATCCATTTGATTTTAGTTTGGCAACATCTTTACCTAGGGTAGAAAACATCTGCAAAATATCTTAAAGAAAATTTGCTTTTTAATTTCTAATAATTATGGAATGTTTGATATTAATTCTAATGAATAATGTTTTAAATATCTATTATTTGAGAGAGGGAAATAGAGCATGCAATGGGGAGGGGCAGAGGGAGAGGGAGAGAGAGAATTTCAAAAAGACTCCCTGATAAAGGGCAGAGGCCAACATGGGGCTGATCCCACAACCCTGAGATCAAAACCGGAGCAGAAATCAACAGTCAGACACTTAACCAACTGAGCCACCCAGGCGTCCCAGCTAATGAATGATAGTTTTTAATAAAGTTTTTAGTTTACATGTAGTTTTTAAACTGATGTAAACATTCAAAGTGATTCTTTCTTTCTAGTATTGATTGAATTTATAAGATAGAAATGGAAATTTTCTTAACTGTAATAGAAATACATTTTTAGAATATTTTAAATGCTTGCTCACTTTGTGGTAAGGGTATAATCGCTTACTTTTTAACTAGTTTTTTTTTTAAAGATTTTATTTATTTATTTGACAGAGAGAGAGATGGAGAGCACAAGCAGGGGGAGCGGCAGGCAGAGGGAGAAGCAGGCTCCCCGCTGAGCAGTGAGCCCGATGTGGGACTCGATCCCAGGACCGTGGGATCATGACCTGAGCCGAAGGCAGAGACGCTTAACCAACTAAGCCACCCAGCCATCCCTAAAGTAGTTATTTTTAAAAGAAGCATTGATTATTTAATTTATCATTTGTCCAACAACCAATTTCCAAATGAATTATAAAAAAACCTAAGGTACATATATATTAATAAGCTATTCTGCTTTGAAGTCACATAAAGACAACAGCAGCAAAAAACAACAAAACTGTACCATGATCCAAGAATGAAAATCAGTTCAAAAATTTAATGCACCAAAAAGATGCTATGCCTACATCTAGAAATAAAATCATCATTCTACTGCATGTCTTCTGATTATTTTATTCATCTTCACTGTCATATTAATCACAATCTCAAATATACGTAAGCAATCATTTACTGCTTAGGATAAAACTGTAAAGGTGTATCAGGAAGAAATTTTAAACACTGATGACAGTACAGACCCACAATAACTCCACTGTGACTTGTTATTGGACTCCAACCTAGCAGACTCTGATTTGCAGAGTTGAGCAATCTGAAGATCACACAAAGTGAGACTGGAGGCTGTTGGCATGTTTTGTTCACTAAGGCTTAAAAGGACACATACCTCAGAGAGTATACTAAAAAGCTTGCAGAATTTTGGTACCCGAGGGAGAAGGCACGGTGAGATGGTGCTGGTGTGACCCTGTCTCTGTGTCCTGTAATCATTTACCTTGGAGAAGACTGTGAAGCTGGAAGTCCCCATAAATTGACATGCTTATCATTGCCATCATGCCTTCTGTGCCAATCCCTGTTTCGTGAGCACATCGAAAGCAGGATCTTTGTCTTATTCATATTTCATCTCATAGATCAATTTGACACAGTGCCTAGAGCATACTTTAAGTGTTCAACAAATGTCAAATTTGGTTGCTGATAGAATGAGCCCATTGGCACCACCTACCACGTCCCAGATGCCAGTATTCACTTCATTTCTTGCCACACAATAGTTGGCTACCCCCAGAGTGTATTATTTGCTTCTCTGTAGAAAAAGTAAAGTATTGCCAAATTAGTCAATTAAAATATACTTCTGCAAATAAATCACTGGGGATTTCTGAATGCATTCCTGATCTCCTTCCCTTCCTAATCTAATTCAATTAACCAGATTCCTCCTGAAAGAATCTTTTGGGACTATTGGGCAGGGCTGGAGCATCTATAGGCCTATATTTCTACTGCCATTCATAAGAAATAGCATGTAACTCTCTGCCATAATGCAAGAATGGGGAACAGAGCTGTAAAGACTAGGGGAATGGAACAGAATATCTGAATAAATCCAGAAAAGAAAGGGAGTTCTGGGGAGCGTAATATTGGAAAGCTCTAATGAATTAAAAAGAATGTTCATTTAAGAAACATTCACCCAGGGGCGCCTGGGTGGCTCAGTCGGTTAAGCGACTGCCTTCGGCTCAGGTCATAATACTGGAGTCCCGGGATCGAGTCCCGCATCGGGCTCCCTGCTTGGCGGGGAGTCTGCTTCTCCCTCTGACCCTCCTCCCTCTCATGCTCTCTGTCTCTCCTTCTCTCTTGCAAATAAATAAATAAAAAAATCTAAAAAAAAAAAAGAAACATTCACCCAAAAGATCTGAGTAGTTTCAATGAACCCAGAGGAGCTGCAAAACCAGGTGTGGGTCATTGTTTTCCATAGTCCTCAGGCAAAGAGAGCCTACCTCTGTGGTTGAGAAAATCAGCAGACAGGATTTCTCTGATTCCTGGAGATGAGAGAGATTCTGTGCCAGCTGGTACCACTTCAGAGCTAAAGACACATTTCAGGATTTAGCTACTTAAAGCATCCCAACAATCAGACTACAATGTGGGTAGGCAAATTAATGGCAGTCAAAGAAATAAAAAATAAAGCACACAAAGAAGACTAGCTCTAAATGAAATAAGAACTGCTGAGAATTCAGATGACAGCCTTAATAAAAAAGAAGAGCATGTAAAGATTTAAGTCCATTTAAACACAAGACTTTTTTACTTAATCTCCAAAGGAATATATATACAAACTTTAAAAAAAATATTCAACTTTAGTAGATGAAGTGAGAAAAGAAGTACCACTCTTGACATCCTAATTATTGTACTGGAAGATCAAGTGGAAGAAATACCATAAAATACATAACAAAGCACAAAAATAGAAATTATGAAGGAAAAAATGAGTTTGGGAAACAATATTGACTTTGAAAATCTTAAGCTAGAAAAGAATCACTAAGTTCCTGGATAAAGGTTGTTAATAAAAGAAACTATGGTAAGCAAATTCTAGTAAGATGCCAGAAACACAGTAAGTCTGAAAAAAATACGTTGTACCTTCACAAAACTGACATAGTCTGTACCTATTGCACAATAATTTGCACAATACTTTCAGAAATGTTTTAACTTCGTGTCTGGTACATTCACAATTTAAAAAGCTTTTAATTTTTTCATGTTTAGTTTATTTATACTAGTCCATCAATCAAGCAATTAATAATTTTAAAATCAATTAAATTCATTAGAGCAATTATTATACAAAAAAGACCATTCAGGAATCCCTTTGAAAAGTAAATAATCTTCTAATATTAATCATCTTATTATTTTTATCTGCTCAGCAAATTTCTCTTCACAACATGCTTGTTATCTTTGTTACTTAAGTATAGTTGATACAGGGCACCTGGGTGGCTCAGTTGGTTAAGCGACTGCCTTCGGCTCAGGTCATGATCCTGGAGTCTGGGGATCGAGTCCCGCATCGGGCTCCCTGCTCATCAGGGAGCCTGCTTCTCCCTCTGACCCTCCCCCCTCTCATGTGCTCTCTGTCTCTCTCATTCTCTCTGTCTCAAATAAATAAATAAAATCTTTAAAAAAAAAAAGTATAGTTGATACATATAGATGCTCTTAATGCCCAAAGTTCACTATTTCTAATAATGTGGAGATTTTTTCTAAATAAATACCTAAAATTCACTCTATTGTGCAATCAATCGTGAACTGACTCAGCTCCCTAATAATGCTAGTTCTTTATTTTCAAATCACACTAATCTCCTTACACTACTTTATAAGACTACTTAAAACAAAAATAACTAAAACATTCATGCAAATGTCAATTCCTCCCTCTTCCTCTCTTCATATTTATCTATAATATCCCTCCCCCTATCTTTTTTCTCTTTCCCTCTCTCTCACTTTTTCTCCCACTCTTTCCACTTCCCCTTCTTATTGTCTTCCTCCATTTTATACATATCTCATTTTATTTTGAGCCATAAGATATTTACTTTCTTCTAGTCCATTTTTTATTCTCATTGAATTTATGATATCCTAAATACCTTATTAATCTAAGTATGTAGTAAATGTTCAATTTCCATTTTTATTTAGTACTTATATAGCATAAGATTTAAGTGGCTTTTAAAAAGCAATGAGAACTTTCCACTTCTTGAGATAAAAAACAAACATATGCGATAATCTTTTTTCATAAAAATATTTTAATGTGTTCAAGCTTAGACACCCCCATAAATGCAAAAGTTTCTTAAACTTTGCAAGCAGTCAAACAGAAGCTAATAAATGATTTAAATGTATATTAAAACAAAAGCTGAAAATAAGAATTGTATAAAGAAGCTATCAATGATGTGTAAGAGAGGAAAAATTAAGAAGTGCAAAATATTTTAAATTCTCTGGTTCTTGAAATACGCTTTTAGCATTTCTGTTCTGAGGAACCATCAGCTAGATTTTAGATGTCTTATATTAAAAATCTTAATTCAAAACGCCTTCCTAAGTAATGCTCTAAAAGATCACTGGATGCAAATCATGAATATATAGTTTAGCAAAAATTGTGGGCTAATATATTGTCATTTATAATCTCCCTATATATTTGATATCTAAAATAGTGATGCTTTCAGGGAGTTAACTCCGGTGTTGAACAACATCTAGCTTTTTGTTTCATAGACCTTTTAGGTTTCTCCAACCTGGTTAAACTAAATAGGATACACACAGATGGTAAAACCTTATGTTATCCTACTCTGTAAAGATTAGCTTCATTAAAATGAAAATTAGCTACCACCGGCTAAATATGTTTTGGCACCTACTAAGTGGCATTCCCAAGGAAAAAAAAAATCACAAAGCCTTTTTTTAAGTCTTCAAAGAAGCCTTGAAATTATATTAAGGCATTAGGGTAGACAACAAAGAATCAAGGAATTATTTTTTTCCTAGAAAAAAATTATCCTATTCAGTTTGTTTTTCTCCAACTCTTGCTTTAATGTATAAAAGACTAAAATTAAGCTCTGAACTAAGGTCTAAAAAGGGATTGCTGACTTCCTTATATAAATATAAGGTAGAAGACTAAAAGGAGTAATGTAATATTAACTATTTGCTTCTTTTTGTGTCAGTTTTAGGGAATAAAAGACAAATGTGTTGGATGCTGAAAAAAAAGCAGTTATAATTTGTAAAAGTAAATGAACTAAATAATTTTTTTTTTAATTCACTGAAAAAAGTTATACTTGGAGGATTTTCTAACACACATGTCACTTTTAGGTGGAATATAACCATATGCATTCTGGTTAGTCACAGAAAGTCTTAGTTTATCCTTACTGTCCTGACATAATTATTAATATCACTCTTTTTCAATCTTAAAATATTTCAGTTTAAATGACAAACTATATTATCATCCTTCATTTTAGTCATGTACACTCTATGAGATAAGAATTCTAAAACTTTATTCCAATAATTTTATTTAACATAAATGAATGTGGTTGGGAATCTGAAAGATCAAAAAAAGACTCCATGAAAACTCTCTGGAAAGAATACCAGAAGTGACATAAATTAAACTTTTAGTTGTACCAAAAAGTTAGCATGTCTAAGGTGTAGTTGAATATGTCATGGAGCTGGGTACTATCTAAATTTTTTCAGACCTTACCAAGAAACCATAAAAATGTGCTTTTCTGAGGTTTCTTCCTCACCACAACTCACCCATCAAGAGGAGATGTGCATTACATCATTAGTTCTAGATGAAGTGTTCCATGATTCATTGTATGGGGATTAACATAAGAATAAAAAAATAATTAAAAAAAAAAGAGATGTGCAGGTCAGATAATAACCATTCCACATAACATAACTAGTCCATTTAACTTAAAATTATCTCAATTCAACATGAGTTAGTATATCTTAGAATATTTTATATTACATTATATTTTATAAATACTGAGTAATCAATAGCCAGTGTAAATGACAGGTGAACCTGGAAGAACCCTTCATTCAGATTCCATGGTGCCTATGTACACTGATCTCATTCAATCTTGGCTACATTTCAATTACATCACTTCATTTTTGCAAAATTTCCATTGTTCTACTCTTATACATTAAAAGGATGATTATATCAATCCTTGTAATTGTCTTTATAGCTATATAAAATTATCATCCTTCCTGCCTGCAATTTCCTCAGCCACCTAATTCTTTCATCATCCATTTATACACCAGAGGTCCCCCACCTTCTTTTATTCATTGTATAATTGGGAAAATACATTGCTAATACGCACATTGAATATTTTCCCTTAGCAATTAACAATATATCCTAGGAAGGACATTTTTCCCAATGACCAATTAATAAGATGCTCAGAGATAATATAAATCTAGTAGGAAGGTTATATGGACATGGGGAGCTTGAAATGTATTTCAAATATTTTTGTGGTTTAAGAAACTGAGTAAGAAGCAGTTTCTTTGATCTAGACACTCTCTCACGGGGAGAATTCTGGTTTTGCTTGACTAGAAACACAGTCTAAAATGAAATAGATTCCACATGAATGCTCTCATTGCTCTACTACCACAGAAGTGATTTTTAAATACTCTTCACATTTTCTGTATATGTGAAATAGTTTGATTACTTGTGACTTATTTTCTTCTATTACAGGATTTTGTTTGTGTTGCATCCCAAGTCAAGTATATAAAAATTATTACAAATTTATTGTTATATTTATCTAAATCAGCAATATTACTGCAGAAGACATAAGACTGAATTTATTTTTTAACTAGTAAGTTGTTTTAGGTTTAAATATGTATTAAAGTGTCTATTACGTGCATAATCTTTTTCTAGTAAACTCAGAAATATTATTGGCATGATGAACAAAAATAAAATGTATAAAATAAAATTAATGTTAAAATACACATTTTATAATTCATATAACAAAGTCGTGTCAGTCCAGTCTTTACAAGCACAGCAATTATGCCAGCAGAATCAGATTTGACTCTGGCACTGTATCTTGGTAACCATAAGCAAACTCTCTTTTAGAGCTCTAGAATGATTAAAAGAGATAACACAGTCCCTTACTCATAGTACTTGCTCAATTATTTTGTTATCAATATTACCAAAAACAGTATTGTTTTTTCATGTAATATGTAAAATGATATATTTAAGTAATATATTGAAATTTCTCTGTTGATGTACATCCTGTGAGGTAATTCTAATTTTATGACCTGGTTGTCTGATTACCCATGAATAAAACTCCCTCTGATATACATATAACAAGTACATGACAACTAAAAATTTTTCCTAGAAAGAACTTTCCAAAATATCCAGAGATTAAAGGAAGGAAAATATGTAAGTCATCCAAATTGGCAAGGAAGAAGTCAAACTTTTACTATTTGCAGATGACATGATACTCTATGAAGAAAACCCCAAGGACTCCACCAAAAAATTGCAAGAACTCATACATGAATTCAGCAAAGTTGCAGGATATAAAATCAATGTGCAGAAATCTGTTGCATTTCTAAAAATGTAGCAGCAGAAAAAGAAATCAAGGCATCAATCCCATTTGCAATTGCACCAAAAACAGTAAGATACCTAGGAATAAAAACTAAAGAGCTAAAAGATCTGTACTCTGAAAACTATAGAACACTTATGAAAGAAATGGAAAAGCACTCTTTGCTCATGGGTTGGAAGAACAAATATTGTTAAAATGTCTGTACTACCCAAAGAAATCTACACATTTAATGCAATCCCTATCAAAATATCATCAGCATTTTTCACAGAACTAGAACAAACAATTCTAAAATTTGTATGGAACCACAAAAGACTCTGAAGAGCCAAAGCAATTCCAAAAAAGAAAAAATAAAACCAGAGGCATCACAATTCCAGATATTAAGCTACTATTACAAAGTTGTAGTGATCAAGACAGTATGGTAGTGGCACAAAAATAGACATATAGATCAATGGAACAGAACAGAGAATGCAGGAATGTATCCTCAACTCTATGGTCAACTAATCTTCCACAGAATAGGAAAGAATATCCAAAGGAAAAAAGACAGTCTCTTCAACAAATGGTGTGGGGAAACTGGACAGCCACATGCAGAAGAATGAAACTGGACCACTTTCTTACACTGTACACAAAAACAAATTCAAAATGGATGAAAGACCTTAATGTGAGACAGGAAACCATCAAAATCCTAGAGGAGAACACAGGCAGAAACCTCTTTGACTTTGATCTCTTATTAGACATGTCACTGGAGGCAAGGGAAACAAAAGCAAAAATGAACTATTGGGACTTCATCAAGACAAAAAGCTTCTGCACGAACTATGAGAGACTATGAACCCCAGGAAACAAACTGAGGGTTTCAGAGAGGAGGGGGCTGAGGGGATGGAGTAACAGGGTGATGGGCATTAAGGAGGACACGTGTTCGGATGAGCACTGGGTGTTACACACCACTAATGAATCACTGAACACTACATCAAAAACTAATGATATATTATACAATGGCTAACTGAACATTAAAAAACAAAAAGCTTCTGCATAGCAAAGGAAACAAGGCAGCCTATGGAATGGGAGAAGATATTTGCAAATGACATATTTGATTAAGGGTTAGTATCAAAAATCCATAAAAAACTTACCAAACTCAACACCCAAAAAACAAGTAATCCAGTCAAAAAATGGGCAGAAGACATGAATAGACACTTTTCTAAAGAAGACAGCCAGATGACTAATAGAGACATGAAAAGATGCTCAACACCATTCATCATCAGAGAAATACAAATCAAAACCATGATGAGATACCACCTCACACCTGTCAGAATGATTAAAATTAACAAGACAAGAAACAACAGGTGTTAGTGAGGATGTGAAAGGAGAACCTTCTTGCACTGTTGGTGGGAATGCAAGCTGGGGCAGTCACTCTGGAAAACAGTATGGAGGTTCCTCAAAAAGTCAAAAATAGAACTACCCTATGACCTAGAAATTGTACTACTAGGTATTTACCCAAAGGATACAAAAGTACTGATTCAAAGGGGTACATGCACCCCAGTGTTTACAGCAGCATTATCTACAGCATTATGTACAAGAGCCAAATAGGTATTGTAGAAGAGAGTCCAAATGGGGCTGAATGAATGGCTAAAGAAGATGTGATACATATATACAATGGAGTATTTTTCAGCCATCAAAAAGAATGAAGTCCTGCCATTTGCAATGACATGGATGGAGCTAGAGTGAAATAAGTCAGAGATCATACCATATGATCTCAGTCATATGTGGAATTTAAGAAAGAAAACAGATGAGCATGCAGGAAGGGGAAAAAGAAAAAAAAGAGAGAGGGAAACAAGCCATAAGTGAATCTTAATGATGGAGAACACACTGAGGGTTTACGGAGGGAGGTGGGTGAGGGATGGGCTAAGATCAGTGATGGATATTAAAAAGGGCACCTTTTTAATATGCAGGTAGCCCCTCTTAAACAACTAGACTTGAATTACATACAGCACCCAGAGCTGTATGTAAGTGATGAATCACTAAATTCTACACCAGAAATAAATACTGCACTGTATATTAACTAACAAAATTTAAATTTAAAAAATAGTAATAATAAAATCATACGAAATCCTTCACCCAAAACAAATGAAAATAAGTTCCACAGACACAAACATGACAAAATAGAGTTTAATCTGGAAGAGCAACATTGGTGAGAAACACAAAGTAATTAGAAATTTCCCGAATAGTAGGTATGGTTAGTTTTAGGAAATTTTTAATCCTGTAGGGTGTACAGAACAGAGACTTTTAGGCTCTGGGATAAGGAAGAAAGGAAAGAAGAGAGGGAGGAGAAAGAAAAAGAGAAAATACTATAAATTTAGTTAAGTAGTAGAAATACAGAGAGTAATACTAATATTCTTTTTATCCAGGCCTATATTTCTTTCTGCTTTTTCAAATCATATTGTGTCTAGCATTTTACCTGGAAATGTAGTGTTAAAACAGTACATGGTCTGGGTGCCTGGGTGGCTCAGTTGGTTAAATGTCTGAGTTCAGCTCAGGTCATGATCTTAGGGTCCTGGGATCAGGTCATGTCAGGCTCCCCACTCAGCGGAGAGTCTGTTTCTCCCTCTCCCTCTGCTCCTCCCCCACCCCCAGTCCTGTTGGCTCCTCCACGCTTTCTCTCTCTCCTTCTCTCTCTCTCTCTCTCAAATAAATAAATAGAAACTTAAAAAAAAAAAAAGGTAGATGGTATTATTTGCTAACTAATGCTTCAGTTTGGGGAAAAAATATTTAACTGGTTACTTTGTGTGGTTATTTCTGATTATCTGCTATTAGAAACAGCTAAAGGTTAGAGTCTAAAAAAGGTCAAATATTCAAAATGACCACAACATTTTAAGGAGTTCTATGAAACAAACTAGAAATCTAGATAAGTCTAGATCAAAAAGAAATAACTGTCAAGTTAAAATGATCCTATGGTCAATTGAAGTTAATGAGAGATAAATAAGAAAAGTGAAATAATTAGTTTTGAAATCAATTTTTTGAAATTAATTAGCAGCAGTGTTTAGGAAAGGCAAGGAATGCACAAGAATGCAGGAAGCCCCTCTTAAATAACTAAACTTGAATTAAGAGCTGAGGACACATACAACCATTAATTAAAGGTTAGTCTCAGAAGTATTTGGTTAATATGGAGAATGACTGAGCTTTAGAATTTAGGTTCTATGAGGGAGGGCTATGTCTGTCTTATTCACTGATTTCTGGCTGGCTTCTGCCACTGGTTGAATATTTCTGCCTTGTTCACTATAATTTGTCTTAAGGAACGATCTTCCTCATAAAATCTACCTGGCCCCAGCGAATATACACAAGCCTTTAAGATAGGTATACTTAAAAAAAATTATTTTAAAAAAGCAGGTTTATGAATGATTGAAGATTCAGATTCTAGGAACATTGGCCAGTATTGGTATCTGGTGGAAGGAAAGCAATAGTAGGGAATATGTTTTAAAAAAATGTTTGAATTCACTGAATTTGAAAAAACTAAATTCTCTCCTTTGTAGGGACTTTGAATAGCCCTTTTTGAGGAAATTTTTTAGGATACAAACCAAGCCTTAAAAATAAATCCAGTTTTACACAATTCACAATAAATAAAATTAAATAAATAAATAAATAAATAAATAAATAAATCCAGTTTTGCCCCAAACATCATTTACTCAGTTACTACAGTAAATTCAACAATAATATTCAGGTCATGGGATTTCAGATATGACTCCTTACTACTTATTATGTTATGTAACATTTAAGAACTTGTTGGTTCAAAGAGTCTTTGAGCTTCCTATTTCAAGACTACAATGGTACCACTTACTTTGTCACCAGAGAAACATTATAATGTCTGTTCCTCGGATCACATATGGAAATGAACTGAAACTAGACAGAGGCTTTGTGGATATAAAAATGTTGTCCTGTTCTCTAATCAGAGTATCTGAAAGGATGTCCTAATTAAATTTGGGCATTCTAAATAGTGATCATTAGAAGATAAGTCTTGCTTAAACTCTCAATGATACATGCAAGTATGTATCAATGCAATTGCCTACCTGGTTATATAATAAACCCTGATTAATACTTATACAGTCAATAAACATTATTTTACTCAAAAATTTGGTCCCACTTGTTGCTAATTACACACCATTGAGGAGGGTTAAATTCTTGTTGCTAATTTACCATGAGAGAACCCTCTAACTTCAGCAATTGCAGCCAAATTAATAACTAAGGAAGAGAATTGCTCCTGACAGTTCATTAGTCTTTCCAGAATATGCTTATTGGAAACAAACAAGTTTAATGAAGTCCTTTTCTATATTCAAAGTCTTTGTAAGATTTGTCTTAGGGACGGATCTTCCTCATAAATCCACCTGGTCCTAGTGAATATACAAAAGCCTTTTAGGATAGTTATAAATAAAAAAAAATATTTATTTTAAAGAGGCATGATTGTGAATAACTAAAGATTCAGATTCTGGAAATGTGTTGATCTCAATGAAAGCCAACCTCACACATACACACAAAAAAAATCCCTTCATTCACCTTTATATTCTGTGCAAAATTTAGGAAAATATACAATGCCTGGTTTGAAAAAAATAGTATTACTACAGTAATCTAAAATTAATTTGACCTAGCATCACCAAACAATGCACTATAAAATGATACAAGAAAGGGTTAGAAATGATATTGTCTTTAACATCCTGTGAATAAATCACAGAATAATTAACAGTCATCTAACTTTATACACAATAAAATGGTAAAATGTAAAAATCAATCTGTCTTGACATCATGTGCATACACACACACACACACACACACACACACCAAATAGAGGAAACCAAGTCTCTGTTTCCTAATCAAAGACTTAGAGAATTAGAATATTTATGTTGATAGGGGCGCTTGGGTGGCTCAGTCATTAAGCGTCTGGCTTCAGCTCAGGTCATGATCCCAGGGTCCTGGGATCCAGCTCCCACATCAGGCTCCCTGCTCCACAGGAAGCCTGCTTCTCTCTCTCCCACTCCCCCTGCTTGTGTTCCCTCTCTCGCTGTGTCTCTCTCTGTCAAATAAATAAATAAAAATCTTTAAAAAAAATGGGAGTATTTATGTTGATAAACATTAAACACGAAAACACAGTTGAGATGTGTTCTCTAAAAAACATATAGATATTACAGAAAATGCAAAGGGAAACGAAATGGGCTCATAGATAAGAATGAAATGAGGTAATCAAAATTTATTTAACAAATCCCACCTATCTGTAGGACATTTCCTTGACCAAGACAAATGTGTAAAACATGACAATGAAAAAATAATAACTCAATATAATAAGAAATGTCACTAGTTACTGCATCATTCATTGCTAAATGTCAAGAAAAGAGAATGAAGTAAAACACTGCTTTAGACAGATCAGTTCTTAGGTTGTTGCTGTAAACTAATTTTAATGTGATAAAGAACTGAGCTAAGCTGATAGCAATAGAGGGACATGAGAAGATTTGTGTTAGACTTAGGGAGTGTGAAGTTATAGCATAACATAAAAAGCATCAATATACTGCAGGAAACACGGAACTAGAGCTCTTCAAAGCTGTGAAAATGGAAGTATAATTTATATTATGTAAAACTTCTTTAACCAAGATATTGCAATAAGCAAGATATACAAAAATGCACGTAATAGACCTTTCACTTACAAGTCTCCTTCAAGACATTCACAAATAAATGTTTCAGCCAGCCATTGATTATTTTCAGAAACTGTGGTTCATCAAATATTTATTGAGCTAATATATCAGGGAAAAAAGCCAGGTACCTGAGATGCAATCATATACATGACCTAGAGTCTGCCTATAAGTTGCTTCTTGTTTATTAGGGAAAGGTAAGTAAACAAAAAGACAAAACATGAAATGACTATACTAGCTGATTAACTGTTACTCCGGATATTTTTCTTACTCCATTTTAATCAGTTTTGCTTTTACTTTTAGAAAGGATATTGGATTTTACATTTCAACTGCATGGATGTATTACTCATTATGGGCATTTATGGTTAATTATGCAAAACAGAAATCTTTTATTGGTATTTAGAATATGTTCTCTCTGGATTTTTTTAAGATTAATACTGATAATTAAGAATAATCAAAATGGCATCAAGGTACCAAAATACTTTTTTAAGACTTTAGAGTGACTACCTCCTATGAAATTTTCCATCAATCTCATGCTAATATGAACTTGTTTCAAGATAGGGTTTCACAGTGGGGATTCAGAATCAAATTTCATGTGTTACAGCAATTATTCCACACTACTTTTTCAATAGGGCATAGTAATTGTCTTTAATGGAGGTGAACACAATAAACCAGTGAAAGAGCTATCCAGGTTCTAAATCATCTAGGAAACCTACTGGCTTCAGTACACTGTCCATCTCAATAAAGCATGTGCCCATTTGTTATTCAGCTTAATAACGCCTTAAGATAAATCCACTAAAAATTTATCAGATCAGAATACTGTATAATGGCTTATAAATTGAACAGATATTATAAGCACTGAAGAAATCTGGCATTCCATTTTTCATAAACCACCAATGAAGATACTTATAATTTGTACTTCTAACTCTATTCCTGTGTGTGCATTCCTAATTAATTCTGATCACCTGCCATCCGTTCCAACCCACACCATCCAAATGCATCTTTTAACTTTGAAAATGATGAAGGCTACAAACAGGCAGAATAAATTTCCATATATTTGCTATCTCATCTATTTAAACTGGAAAGAGAACATAGAGTCAAAAAACTTTAATGACATGATCTGTTATTATAATACATGAACATCAGAATTCTTAGCTCCAAGATGAAATTCTTCCTCAGCAAGACCACAGTCAAATAAATTATAGAAGAAAATAATGACACTGGTAACTAATTCTAAGAAAGTCTTCTTTCAGTTGTATTGTTTCAAACACTAAGATGTCTTCAACTTTAAAATTTTAGTAAATTTAATAGATGGACATTCATCTTCTACTTCAAGAGAAAACATTTACTTTCAAATTTAATGCATTAT
Source organism: Mirounga leonina (assembly GCF_011800145.1). Classification (NCBI taxonomy): domain Eukaryota; kingdom Metazoa; phylum Chordata; class Mammalia; order Carnivora; family Phocidae; genus Mirounga; species Mirounga leonina. The sequence goes on from NW_023270323.1 coordinate 5,910,127, forward strand.
TTCATCAGTGTTTAATTTTTAAAAATGCCATTCTTCCAATAATATGATTTGATTTGTTGTTTTTAGTATTACATGAAAATACGCATCTGTGCCTATCAAAATGGACCAAGAATTTTGATAAAGACTTTTACAAAATTGAGACTTTGACAAACTATTGAGTGTCCAAATACCTTTTGATGGATCTAATAATGTTTTTGATGTATTTCAATGTATTAAATAGTATGTAGAACAAAAAACATTTTAAAAATAACTATTATGTTAACTAAACTTATTGTGCTAATCATTTCACAATATGTACATACATTAAATCATTATGCTGTACACAAACTAATACAATGTTATATGTCAATTATATCTCAATAAAACTGAGGAAAAATAGAATTTAAAAAAGAGGCTTTTCACCACTCCAAAACTCAGACTTTGAGAAACATCACAGTACAAGGTGATCCAGCACCACCATTTTTGTTGTGATGAATTAAGAGTAAATAAGCATAATCACCCAGCCATCTCGTCTGGTTTGCACCCTTAATTTTCTTGGTGTATATGCTTCGCTGAGAATTGGCAGACCTGACTTGAAATTCACTATGGCTGAAGCACTCTTGCTGGGGAGAAGACAGTCTAGACCCAGAGCTGAAATGAGGCTATGGCACAGACTCATTGTGGTCTTCTGCACAAACAAGAGTTAATAGGACACTAAGCCATCTAACATCAGTCTCTCTGCAAGTTCACCAGACAGGGGTATTTGCAGCACTTGCCAGCAAAGTTCCATTTGGCAGTGAGAATGTCAAACTCTACCAGCTTCCCAGTAAAAACAGCAACAATCAAGAAATATCCCAACCTTTTTTGTGTTCCCCAAAATGACTGACTGCGAAGAACTACCCTTCACGATGTAACTTAGATAAGACTCACACCTAATCCTTGTTTTAATTAAAACAAAGACTGACAAAAAAAACTATCCAAATTCTCTCTTTTTTTTTTTTTTTTTTATTGTCTCCTAAATGATTAGTTGAACTGTTTGTCCCAACTGAGCAATCTGGACAAAAGGCCTGCTAACTTGAACAAACTTTCATCAAGCTTCTCTCCCTTTCCAGGCCCCCGAACCTTTGACCACTTTTCATCACGGCAATACTGAGAACTAACAGCCTCTCATGAGAACTGGCTGACCTCAGGAAAAATATTCCCTAATCAACTGTCCTATCATATCACCACTCATCCCACTTTGTAATATGTTTTAAAATCAGAAAGTATGAGGCCTCCACCTTGTTCTTTATTATCAGGATTGTTTTGGCTATTTTAAGTCTTTTGTGGCTCCATACGAATTTTAAGATTTTTTTTTTTCTGTTCCTGTAAAAAATGCCATGGACTTTGATAGGTATATAATCACCAGGGAAATGAAAATCAAAACCACAATGAGATATCACTTTACATCTGTTGGATGGGTATTATAAAAACAAACAGAAAACAGCAAATATTAGCTAGAATGTAGATAATTTAGAACCCTTGAATACTGTTAGTAGGAATGCAAAACTGTCAGGCACTATGTAAAACAGTATGAGGAGTCCTCAGAAAATTAAAAATAGAACTGCTGTATGATCCAGCAATCTCACTTCTGGATATAGGCCTAAAAGAACTAAAATCAAGCTCTCAGAGCAATTTCTGCACTCCCATGTTCACTGCAGCAATATTTACAATAGCCAAGATACAGAAACAACCTAAATGTCCCTCAATAGATGAATGGATAAAGAAAATAATCTATATACATAGAATAGAATATTATTCAACCATTAAAAAGTAAAAATCCTCTCCCATATTACAACATGGATAAACCTTGAGATATCAAACGAAATGAAATAAACCAATCACGGAAGGAAAATTGGATGATTCCCCACACAGTATCTAAAGCAGTCAAACTCATCAAAGCAGAAAGTAGAATGGTGCTTTCCAGGGGCTGGAGAGACAGAGAAATAGAGAGCGGCTTATCAATGTTTAGAGAGTCTCAGTCATGTGAAATGACAATGTTTTAGATTTCTGCTACACAACACCCTTCTTACAGTTAACAACACTGTACTGCACACTTAAAATGTGAGGGAAGATCTCATGTTGTTTTTAACCACAATAAAAACAATCTATTCAAGTATAAGAGTTTAGCTGGCTACTATTTTTTTATAGTATAGTTTGGTCAATCCCAGCTCCCCCACCCAAAAAAAGCCAAATGAATTCTTCTTCTGTGTTTGCTCTATTTTGTAGTCAAGATACTGTCAGTTATATCATACACTGTATGTCTTATAATATTCCCATGTGAGATTTTCCTTTCAAAATAGGAAAAGATTCCATATACCAAGAAACTTGACTGATCTTTAATATATATAATATTCCCTTTTCCCTTTTTCTTTTGTTGTCTTTGCTGTAATAAGATTTATAACTGCTATACTAACTTAAATCATCAACTATGTTAACTCATTAAGTTAGCATATTTTTTTCCATCTTGTCAAAGATTATTGCCCTTGTTATTCCTTTTATATTAACCTTTTTTGGAGAGTCTGTGTATATGTGTGTAAATGGATATGTATGTAAGAAAGGGGAGGAGAGGGTGCCTGGGTGGCTCAGTTGGTTAAGCGACTGCCTTCGGCTCAGGTCATGATCCCGGACTCCCAGGATCGAGTCCCACATCGGGCTCCCTGCTCGGCGGGGAGTCTGCTTCTCCCTCTGACCCTACCCCCTCTCATGTGCTCTCTGTCTCTCTCATTCTCTCTGTCTCAAATAAATAAATAAAATCTATAAAAAAAAAAAAAGGAAAGGGGAGGAGAGCAATTGGTAAGGTACCTTATATCATTTTTTGAAAAAGTAGAATACAAGTCTCAAACATAAATATAAATCTGATTTTTAAATTCAAATTGAAATAGTGTTATTTTAAAGCTGCAAGATCCATTGTAATTCCTATCACAACAGGGAGTATATAAAAAATATAAGAAACTCAATTTATATAAAATATGAGACTTACGAGAGATGTACCTTCCCTTTACTTTTTTGTTTTTGTGTGTGTTGTATAAAAAACAGCAAGACAATGTTCGCTTTACTAAGTGTTTCTAATAGGTTGATAAAGATGATTTGATTCTGTCCACAGAGTTTAGTTTTTAAATGATTAAAAATAAACATTTTTTAAGGTTAGTGTTTTCATTAATAGCATTATATAACCTCTGGACTGTGAAATCGACCAGTTTATCTTTTGTAGAGTCAAGTGTATATGTATGGACTACAAGCCAGCCAAATCAGTGCAGATGTTAATGAGATCCAATTAGCACAGTCTTCTTGGTTATTTCACAGCTTCCACCACTATTATTAACTACTCTGTATTTACATCACCAGTTTTCACTACACTCACTTTCCCTGCAATTCCAAATCTTGTTTTCAGGCCCAGAAAATCTTAGAAAGTTATTATGTATTATTACTTGGGTCAAACACAGAAACAGGTAAAATTAATACAGTAGACATGATAGACTGACGTGTATGTAAAGTTTGAGGCTTAAAAATCTTGAACACTTCTTCATGCTGTTTCATTACAAATACTTTTGTAAACATTTTTCCTCTCTTATTAATTACCCTGAGTCATATTTTTGCCTCTTCTGGAAATAAATCTATTATAAATAATGAATAAAAATATATAAATAAAATGTGTTCAATTATAAATATTTGAATAGTCCCACCAATTCCTTATTTTTCCCAACTGTCATACTCCACTTTTAGGCCTCTTTTATCCCCTTTTGTACCACTGAAATTATTTTCTAATTGGTTTCTTCACCTTCTATCTCTCTCCTTTTTCATGCATCCTATATATCTTTGCCATGATGCAATGATGTGTTTATAACAGCCCTTCAGTAACTGTTTGTTTAATGAACAGATAATTCCTAAATTTACGGCAAGCACTGTGCTTAGACTTCCACATGAAATTTTCTATGTAATCCAGATAATAACCAAATGAAGCAAATATTTTCATTAATCTGAGTTTACATAATAATAATAATATTAGATGGCATAATAGGCATAATAATATTAGATGGCTTAACTAAAATCACAGCTAACAGGTAGTAGAGATGAGATTTGGATCAAAACTATATGCCTCCTGGGGCACCTGGGTGGCTCAGTCGGTAAAGCATCTGCCTTCGGCTCAGGTCATGATCCCAGTGTCCTGGAATCGAGCGCCGCGTCGGGGCTGCTTCTCCCTCTCCCGCTGCCTGCCGCTCCCTCTCCCTCTGCCTGCTGCTCCCCCTACTTGCGCTCTCTGTCTCTCTCTGTCAAATAAATAAATAAAATCTTAAAAAAAAAAAAAAAAAACAACTATATGCCTCCAACATTCATCAAACCTAACCACTATTCTGCTTCTTCCTGTGGTGCTCTTCGTATCATCCTACTATCTCAATACCTACTAAACTAGGTCTGGAATTTTTGACTTGAATCTTAGCCTCTCCATTCCTATTCTAATGTGATTTTCCAATCTATGTCACATTATATCCCATTCAACCAGATTTGTTCTGTTCTCTGACTCTGCCTAAAATCGAATTTCTCTCTACCTTTTTTAACACTCATTATACAGGATATATTTGGAACCTGTAATTTTTCCAGATGTCTTCTCTGAACATTCCACATGGATGTGGTCTTTTAGTATCTGGAATTCCTATAATATTTTATTTCTCTCTTATGCAGTATATAATGAAATACACTACCACTGGAGTTTCTGGATACCTAAAATGATATTTTATCTACACTTTTTTTTTCTAATTACTAAGTTTTTTCAGGTGAATGACTGAAACATGTAGTTTGCAGAAGGCAACTCAGTGCTTTGCCTATACAAATACTGCTTCAATATCCAGTTCTAGATCATCTTAGGGGGTTCTAATCCCAGTTGTGCCAGTTACTATCTTTGTGACCTTGAGAAGTTACTAAAACCCTCTGTATCTGGAATTAATCTCTATAATGGAATGAATAATACTAACTGGGCAGGCTATTGCATGGGCTGAATGGAGAAAAATACATGTAAAGCACTCAGAGCAATATCCAACACATGATAAATACTGATAACAGTTACAATTATTAAAAATGAACCAAAACACTGGCTATAGCAATATGGTTAGTTAAAATTTTCTCTACCTATATGTGAATTTTCTTTTTCCTATGATAGATTTACCTTATTCTAACATTAATAAAAACAAAGCAAATTTGGGAATACCAAGTTTTTATTAGTCAGTGTATATGGAGAAAATCTTGCTTTGTCATTTGCATGGTTTAATCTTCCTTCACATAGCACATCAGAGAGTTTGACTAAAGTTTACTAAGGGTTAGCAACTATACATTCTCATATGCAACTTTTCCATTTCTTAGAATTCTTCAAAAGTATTTGAGCTAATTTGCTTAGCAGCTTTGCAGTATCAGGTGTGACTCCAATAAGGGACACTCTGCTACTAAATATCCCAAAGGGGTATTTTTTTTTTTCTGTTGCTTGGTTATCTCCCTGTCCCTGTAGGATCCTGAAAGCACTCCCTCAAATATCTCAAATATGACTATTATTTTTCTGACTTCAGTTTGGCAAAATAATTCATACTTACCATATCTGCTCCCCCCAGATCCTATTCTCAAGACATCTGACCCCAGGTTGTTAACCTCATTCAGAAATTAGATTGTTCCCTGTATTTGGTGGTTGGTGACCCTTATCCAGGATTTATTCTAGTTTTGATAGCCCAATAATATTTGTTTGGCAAGGAGAGGCTTACCACCTCCCCTCAACATAAATATTGACCAAGTCTTGACAAAATAAATTGAAAAACATGCATACATCACTTGAAAAGAGGAAATTTAACTCAATAAACTAGCTGACATCTTATATAAAACTGAAATTATTTGATTGGTATAAGATTGTGTTTGTCACTGACTACATCAGTTAGGCAACAAATATACGTAGATGTGTCTAGTATGTTTTGTCAAAACATTCCACATAAAAACACAATCCATGGTGCAGCACATTTGCTAATTAGTATTTCACGATTGAAAACTTAAAAAAATAAGATTTTCAAAAGTAATGATATAACATAGAATTTAGGAAGTCATATTAATAATAAATTAAATATTTAAATTTGTAAAATAATATATTAATTAAGTCATGAGTATTGGATGTAAACAGTGAATTAGCAAATATTCTCTTCCATTATGATTCTTACATTATGCATCTTCAGAGCCTCTTAGCCAGAGAAAGGTCCAGGATAAGATAGAATTGGGCAACAATATCTTCCCTGGGAGAGGCTCTACGTTGACAATCCTAAACAAAGACAAAACATAAACCTCTTTTTCTGACCTGAATTTCTCTCTTGTCTTAAAGGAATGTTTATCTGTGAAACTATTGTGCTATCTAGAACAGTTAACATAACTAAATGGAGCAATATTACATTCTTATTTCCCTTTCACCTATTCAACAGTATCTGTCTAGGTCTGGAAGAGAGTGTAAGAATATGAGAATAATTTAATTAGTGCTTATAATTCATGTCCATTCTCTATCACCACTACGTTAAATGAGCACTCACCCTAGAGCAATCAATCACAAGATACCTTTATCAGTTCTTTCCATAACTGGCCAGAACAAAGGGTAATGTTCCTCTATATCAAAAAAGTTTAAAAAATATAACATAAAAAATAGAAAAAAACAGAAAGTGTAAAGATACATAAAGTATAAAATGAAAGAGTGTAAACAATTTTCCCAAGACTTTTGAGTTCATTAATCCACAAATTTTGTGTACTTATTTAGTAACAGCTGCATTAATTCTGTTCTCCATGCTTGTGTTGTTTACACATTCAGCCCATCCTGCTGACTTCAGAACTTTAACTGTGCATGGAAAAAATAAATCTGTTGTGCTTAGACCAGTCAACCTTACCAACCTTGTCAGCATATGAAACATAGGGACTTCAGAGAATTAGATACCAAATAGGAATAATAAGATGAGAAGTCTTAAAAGTTGGTAAAGATTTGGAATAAAGAGTTGGCAATTTCCTAAGGGCTAGGGGGTAGGAGGGGGAGCACAGTTAGCTGAGGGGCTGTAAGCACAGATAGGGATTGAAACATGAGTTTTGAGGAAAGCTCAGAAGATGGAACAGGGGACTGTAGGGGATTGAGGGTGATATATCTATATTTTAATCCCTGTAACACATGGATATTACCTTATTTAGAAAAAAGTTTTACAGGTGTAATTAAGTAAAGGATCTTGGGAGAGCTGAAGAGATTACCCTTAATTATCCAAGAGGACCTTCAATCCTATAATAAATGTCCTTATAAGTGAAAATCAGAGAGAGATTTGAGATAGACAGAAGAAGAGGAGGCAATATGACCAAACAGAGATCAGAGAGAGGCAGCCACAGTTAAGGAATACCAGGGCAGTCAAGAGAAGCTAGAAGAGGCAAAGAATGGATTTCCTCCAAGAGTCTCCATAAAGAACACAACATTCCTAGAGTTGGGATTTGTACTCCCAGCCTCAACACTGTGAAAGAATACACTTATGTTGATATAAGCCACCCCATTTGAGGTTATTTGTTATGGCAGCCACAGGAAACTAACATAGGCACCATGTCAAGAAAATGTACTTCTCAATATTCCTGGTGTTCTATTAATGAGTCTTACCAATAGTTAGACAATGTTTCCATTTAGAGAAGAAAATGTGGAAAATTTTTTTGTTATTGAAACCAATATTGACACATGAAAACTATGAACTAATGTCATACAAACTTATGTACAATAGAATTTGATATCTGTTATTACCATAAACAAGGACATTCACTTTAAGCAAGACAAGTAAATTACATAAGAAGTTATAAGAAGTTAAAATAAACAGCAAAGGAAACAATTAACAAAATGAAAATGAACTTACACAATGGAAAAAATTTATGAACCATATATCTGATAAGGGATTAATATCAAAAATATATAAAGAACTTACAGAGCCAATACCCAAAATACAAATAACTCAATTACAAAGGGGGCAAAAAACCTAAATAGGCACCTCTCAAATAGAACAACTTTAAATGGCTAACAGGTATATGAAAAAGTGTTCAATGTCACTAATTATCATGAAAATTAAAACCACAATGAGATATTATCTCACATCTGTCAGGATGGCTATTATCAAAAAAAAAAAAAACAAACAAACAAAAGAGAGCAAATGTTAGCAAAGATGTAGACAAAAGAGAACCTTGCTGGTGAAATGTAAGTTAATATGGTCATTATAAAAAAACAATATGGAGGTTCTTCAAGAAATTAAAAATGTACCTACCATATGATCCAGCAATCCCACTTGTGAATATATATCCAAAGGATCTGAAATGAGGACTGCAAAGAGGTATCTGCACTCCCATGCTCATTTCAGCTCTATTTACAATAGTCTAAACGTCCTTTGACAGATGAATGGATAAAGATACACAACAAAATATTATTCAATCATAAAGAAGAACACAATCCTGCCATATGTGATAACATGGATGTAGCTAGAGGACATTGTGCTAACTAAATAAGCAACACAGGAAGAGAAATACTGCATGACTTCATTTATTTGTGGAATCTAAAATAGTTAAATTCCTAGAAACAGAGCAGGATGGTGGTTGACAAGGGCTGAGGAGGGGAAAATGGGAAATCCTGGCCAAACAGTACAAAGTTTCAGTTACACAAGATCCATAAGGTCTAGAGATCTAATATACACCATAGTGAAGATAATTAACAGTATTGTATTGTATCCTTAAAATTTGTGAAGAGGATAGATCTTAACTTAAATCTTCTCAACATACACATGCAAAATGATAACTACGTGGAGGTGACAAATATGTTGATTAGCTTGATTGTGGTGGTTATTTCACAATGTGTACAGTATATATATCAAAATATCAAGTTGTACACCTTAAATATACACAACTTTTATTTGTCAAAGATATTTCAACAAAGATGTTAAGAAAAAGAAGCCATTCATTTCATTCCTATTCCATCTTCCTCATGGATTCTGATTATCTGGTTTTTTTTCACATTAACAAATTAATAATATTAAACCTACATTTTAGTGGAACTTAGAGAATACATGTATTTTTGACAAGAATTATTATTTGTTTTTGGAAAACTAGTAAAATTAAACAGAAGGAAAAATATTACTCAAAATAATTATAATAATAATAAGACTCCATATCTAATGGAAAATTTTAAGCTAGGATTAATTACAAAGTTGAAAAGAATCAGATTTCTATTGATTACTCTTAAAAGTGAATTAATAAGATACTTTAACATTTATATTTATCTGAGAAGTGTATTAATTTACCCTCACAAAATATGCCTTCCCCTCTCTACTATCTTCAAAATCCAGATCAAGCTTCATCTCTTCTCTAACATATTTCCAGCCTACTGCAGCCCACAGCAATCTCTCTCCTCTGAACTGATTAATTTGTACTACTTATTTTTTACTTAATAATTTTGTTCCTGTTGGTCAATTCACCTATGTTATCATTCAACAATTAAAATTAGAAAAAGGTCTAAAGACAATAGCTATTACAGAAAAAAATACATACTGCTAGGTGAGGTTTACAGTAGATAATAAAGCCAAAGGTCTGACTCATTCACAAGTTTGACTATTTTAAAGAAAACAACAACATGGTGGGGTTACTGTCATAACAAAACCTGTCCATGATCTCAGCTTTATAAATACCACTATGTAGAAGATAGCAGTGGCTCATAAAACAGAAAAGAAATGGCCTGAAAAGTATTCCTTATAAAAGCAACACATTTTATTAGCCATATCATCTTTTTGTTTTCAAAAAACTGTTCTGCTTTCCTGTGTTAACTTATTAATGTTAACAAATTAATGAATATATCTGTGCTCCAGTTTTCCCATATGTAAAACAAGGAACATCACAGTATCCATTTTATAGTGTTTATATGTTCATTAAATAGCATAATGCCTGAGTTATTATAACTGTTCAGGATATATTTTTGATTGAATAATATTGTAAAACACTGCAAATAAAAAACGTTTTTAAAAACTTTCTTTACATAACTCAGGCATTTCTTCATCCACATTACCACAATTGGTACTAGAAAGGTCAAATTCAATTAAAAATTACACCTGGACTATAGTAGACTAAATTCACTTTAGCTCAGAAAAGGGCCTATGTAACTTCCTTACTTCTTATCAATGATAAAATTCTTCCTCTAACTTGCAAAGAAGTCCATTAATCCAGTACCACAATCACACAACAGGTGTAGTATTTTCCTTCATTACATTTCCTCTGAAATCAGCACATTTCTTAAATAAACATTGATCAATAACCACAGATCTGGATTCTGTTGTCTTTTCAACTGGTTCACATGAGATATCTATCTTCCTTTACTACAGTTTGACAATGTGATGATTCTCATAAAAGCAGTTGCACTCTTAAGCAAGTCAGCTCAACAAAAGAAGTTGGTAAATCTTGGTTTGTCTTTGAGATATCCCAAGTGGGCCTTGAAAATTAGGATGCTGTCCTTAACAAAGCACTCCTGTGAGTGCTCCCATCCAGAATTATCACTATTACTCTATCAATTAGGGAAAAGTGGACAGAAAATTGAGTTCAAATTTGGAACAATGAATTGGTGGTTGGGGAAAAGAAGGAGAAAAACGTCTACAAGGATGGGATGAAGACTATAAGAGTGACAAAAATGGTTAAGAAAGATATATTAAAAATGTGTCCAAGGCAAGCCATCTACTTAGGAATGTCGTAGAAGTATGATCATAGCATGCTCATCAAAATTATTTCCATACTTTCCCTTTGGCAACTCATATCCTGAAAGAACTTGTTCCAAGTGGCCATCAAGGAAACATGCAAAATCTGAAAATCTGAAGGAATTTCCACACTGACTACTTTCACATAGACTAAAAAACTTTCATGGTGCTACACTCCAAATTTACATTTTAGAATTAAACTATACGTTTAGTTTGGGCAGGAAAGAAGAGGGAAAACACCACAGGAAAGGAAACTGAAAAATGAAAAGCTCAATAGTAAAGAAAACCAAAGATATTGTAATAGAAATAATATAGAGAACAGTATCATAACTATAATATTGGATGAGATGCAATTAATTTTTTTAATGTTATTTTGATGAATTTTACAGATAGTTTCTTCATTTACTTAAGCAGTCATTAAGTCAACAGCTATTTCCTAAGCATGTACTATTTTTCAGGACTGGTATTTTTCTTTAAATGATGTAACTCATGCCAAGAACAAATTTATGGCATGTATGTATGTATGTGTATTTGTGTACATATATATATATTTGTGATTTGCAATATATATTGCGATATATATCTACATAAATTTTTAAATCGTTTCAAATTTTATTTTAAAATAATAAATTGTTTCCAGAAATGAAATTTAAGGCATTTATCTTTTTTAAAATTATAAATTATAATAAAACCAAAATATAGCCCAGGGTATTTATGACATATAAGAAAATCCAAACTACATTTGTGTGTTTATATTCATCTGCCCTAGAGGTTTAAAGTGATAAATGGTGAGTAGAATGCATGAGTTCACATATTAAAGGTATTCAAGTATAAATTGACACAATCGAGCATGCTGTCTCTGGCTCAGTAAGCACAGAAACAGTATTTAGAAACCTAGAGTGAACCATGACAGTAATATCCCAAAAACTGGGTCACTGGAAACTGTGTCTTTAAACTGCAAAGATGTGTCTCTCCATTTATTCTAAACTAAGTAACTTGATATTAGATTCAGATTGCTACCCCTCAGTGATACTAGGATGGGTTAACCACTGAGACCTTAATTATCTTGCATATGAGAAAATAAGTGTTGTATTAGCAAAGTATAGCATTTATAGTTTTTTTTTAAATTCTAGCATTTTTCCAGTCCAGAGTTGCTGCTTCATGACAAAACTATTCTTCCAAGTTTAAAAGATTTAAGTACATCTTTATACATCTAACAATACTAAACAAAAACATAATCTCTCCCTGTTTCTGTCTCTCTCTCTCTCTCTCTCAAATCGAATAGTTTAACCATCTCTGTATTTGTAGATTCCGTCCTCCCTTACCCATTTGAGACAGTTTAAAATGATCACATTTCATTTAGTATATTTTGGATGACCTCAACCCTCACAAATTATACATTACATCAACTTGATTAGCCTTATAAACTGGATACTAAAAAACAATTTTCATTAATAAAGGAACTTTGTTGATGTGTTTTTAAAATTCCATCATTTTACAATAGCAAATTTTAAATATCTATATTTGGCTATATGTTGTGGCAATAGTTAGATAAAATGATCATATGATATTTTATATATATGTATAAACCTTTTTATATAACACACACACATATATAAAATCTTCTTAAGAATACAGTTTTAATCTGAGTGGAATTAAATGAAATAGATACTAAAAAGAAAATTACAAAGATCAATAAAACTAACAAAAAACTGTCAAAGCTTTAGCTAGACTCACCAAGAAAAACAAAGAGAAGGAGCCCAGATAAAATCAGAAATGAATGAGAAGTTACAACTGACACTACAGAAATATAAAGGATCATAAAACTACTATGAAAAATTATATGCCAAGATATTGGACAACCTAGAACAAATCAATAAATTCCTAAAAGTTTATAATCTTCCAAGACCGAATCATGAAGAAATAGAAAATTTGACAGACCAATTACTAGTAAGGAGATTGAATCAGTAATAAAAAACTTCCCAAAAAACAAAAGTCCAGGAGGATATGGCTTCACAGGTGAATTCTACCAAGCAAAGAAGATATAATACCCATCTTTCTCAAAATCTTCCAAAAAAACTAAAGAGGAGGAAAAGCTTCCAAATACATTTCTGAGGCCAGCATTACCCCAATGCCAAAGCCAGACAAGGACAATATACAAAAAAAAGAAAATGACAGGTCAATATCCCTGATTAACATAGATTAAAAGCTCATCAACAAAATAAAAGCAAAGTAAATCAAAAAACACATTAAAACAATCACATGTTATGATTAAGTGGGATTTATTCCAGGGATGCAAGGATGGTTCAACATCTACAAATCAATCAACATGACATACCACATTGACAAAGTGAAGGAAAATAATCATATAATCTTCTCAATAGATGCAAAAAAGCTTTTGAAAAAATTCAACATCCATTTATGAAAAAAACTCTCAACAAAGTGGGTATGCAGGTAATGTACCTAACAGAATAAAGGCCATATATGGCAATCTGCAGCTAATATCTTATTCAACAGTGTAAGCTGAAAGCTTTTCTAAGATCAAGAACAAGACAAGGATGTATACTTTCCCCACTTTTGTTCAATACAGTGTTAGAAGTCCCAGCCACAGCAACTAGGCAAGAAAAAAGAGAAATAAAAGGCAGACACATTAGAAAGAAAGAAATAAAACTGTCACTATCTGCAGATGGATTATACTATATATAGAAAACCCAAAAGACTCCACCATTATAGTTAATAGATGAATTCAGTTAAATTCCAGAAAATAAAATTAATATACAAAAATCTGTTGCATTTGATTCTCTACACTTATTACGAAGTGGCGTAAACATAAATCAAGAAAAAATCACATGTACAATCACATCAAAAAGAATAAAATACCGAGGAATAAATTTAACCAGAGGTAAAAGAATTGTACAATGAAAACTTTGACACTGATGAAAGAAATTGAAGACACAAATAAATGGAAAGATATTCCATGATCATGGATTGGAATAATTAGTATTGTAAAAATTTCTATACTACCTATAGCAATCTACAGATTCAATGAAATCCCTATCAAAAATTCCAATGACATTTTTTTCACAGAACTAAACAATAATTCTAAAATTTTTATAGAACCACAAAAGACCCAAAATAACCCAAAACAATCTTTCAACAGAAGAACAAAGCTAGGGTATCATGATGATCCTTGATTTCAAACTATATTAAAAATATATTCAAAGCAGTATGATACTGGCATAAGAACAGAAATAGACACACAAATAAATAGAATAAAGAGCACAGAAATAAACCCACCCATATATGGCCAATTAAGTTATGACAAAATAGGCAAGAATACATAATGGGAAAAGGACAATCTCTTCAATAAATGGTACTGACAACTATGTGCAAAAGAATGACACTAGGACATTATCTTACATCATATATAAAAATTAACTAAAGTGGATTAAAGACTTGGATGTAAGACCTGAAATTCTAAAACTCCTAGAAGAAAATATAGGTGGTAAGCTATTGACATCAGTCCTCAAAGGCAAGGGAAACAAAAGCAAAATTAAACAAATGGTACCACATTAAACTAAAAAGCTTCTGCCCGGTGAAGGAAATCATCAACAAAATGAAATGGCACAACCTACTGAATGGAAGAAGATATTTGAAAAACATATCTGATAAGGGGTTAATATCCAACATACATAAGGAACTTACACAACTCAATAACAAAAAAATCTGATTACAAATGGGCAGAGGGTCTAAATAGACATTTTTTCAAAGACATACAGATGGCCAACAGGCACATGAAAACATGGGCAGCATCACTAATTATCAGGGAAATGCAAATCAAATCCACAATGAAATATCATCTCACACCTGTCAGAACAGCTATTATTACAAAGACGAGAAATAAAAAGTGTTGGTGAAGATGTGGAAAAAAAGGAAGCTTCATGAACAATTGGTGGGAATGTAAACTGGTGCAGGCAATATGGAAACAGTATGGAGGCTCTGCAAAAAATTAAAAATAGAACTACCATATGATCCAGACCATATGATTCCACTACCAGATACCTATCCAAGGAAAACAAAAACACTAATTTGAAAAGATATATGCACCCTTATGTTCACTGGAGCATTATTTACAATAGGCAAGATATGGAAACATCAGCATCCATTGTTAGATGGATGAAGAAAATGTGGTGTATATGTACACACACACACACACACACACACACACACACACACACTAGAATACCACTCAACTCTAAAAAAGAATGATATTTTGCCATTTGTGATAACATAGATGAATCCTGAGGGTATTATGCTAAGTGAAATAAGTCAGAAAGAGAAAGACAAATACCTCATGATTTCACTTATGTGTGGAGTTTAAAAAACAAAAAACAAAATCCAGACTAATAGACACAGAGAACAGATTGATGGTTGTCAGGGGTAGGGGTAGAAAATGGGTGAAGGGAATTAAGAAGTAGAAACTTTCAGTTATAAAATAAATAAGTCATGCAGATGTGCAGCATGGGGAATATGGTCAATAACAGTGTATTAACTTTGCAAAGTGACAGATGGTAGCTGGACCTATTACGGTGACTATCTCCTAATGTGTACAAATGTCAAATCACTATATTGTATACCTGAAACTAATATAATATTGTATGCCAATTATACCTCAATAAAAAAATAGACTATAAAAAAAAGTACAACTTTAAATACCACAATATTTAGAAAAATCTATCTAATATTTTCCTTCTACATAATGGTTAGAATATGAATAGGTTCTGATATATATGTAATATTTATTAGCCATTAATACAATATTTTATTTTTTTAATCATTTTTCACCAGTGAACAATATTGGACAACTAAAGTAATGAAGTATTAAGGATATGTAAGCATGTAAGAGTTTTATTTCAACATACTATAAAATTTTACTAGTTGTATTGTCTTGGACAATTTATATAACCCCTCTGTGCCACAGTTTCATCCTCTAGGAATAATGTAAGAATCTACTACATTGAGTTGTGATAATTAAATAATAAAATATTTGCAAAACTTTTTGAATAATAGCTTATCTTTAATATAAAGCTTATCTTTAAGTTTTTAAAACTTAAAATTAAAAAAAATTATCAGCACATCAAATCACTGTGCAGTGCTGAAATGCCCTAATAGTAATAGTTAGGCTATCACTCACTCATATGTATTCAACAATACAAAGCAAAAGTTCCTTAAACTTAATCTTATATTTCCAATATCATTATAAGATTTCTGGAACAAATATGTTCTTTTTAAAATGTCTTTTATATGTCCTACAGTGGGCAATATAATGCTGGTAAAGCAAATGTTTAATGAATTCCTATTGAAACGTACATTTTTATATATTTGAAAATTAACAGTGGGTCTTACTCTACTCTTATTTTTCTAAAAATGATATACCTCTAATCAATCACTAAATGAGATGCCTTAGTATATTTTATTAAAGAAAATACTTTAATAACATTATACAAAAGTATTAAATGCAATTAATAAAACATAAAGCCATATCTTTATTGAGAAAATTCAAAGATGGAATTGTTAAATTATCACTGAGTTTCTAGTGATAAAATATATTTTATGAATATATAAAATATATTATTTTTCACCTTTATTGAGGTATAGTTAACACACAACAATTTTACATATTTAATATATACATTATGAAGGAATTGAACATATGCGTATACTCATAATACCATCACCACAATGAAGACAGTAAATATACCTATCACCACCAAAATATTTCTGGGTCCACTTTTTTGTTCTTATGCATAAGAACCCTTAACATGAGATACACCCTCCTAACAAGACTTTAAATGTACAGTAACATACTGTTCATTTATTTTTGATGAGTACACATAATATTAACAGCCAGAACTTGAAATAGCTATTTGTGAAACAGCTTCGAAAAGTAAGGTAAGATTTTCCAAAGATTAAAAAGTACCAATATTAAAAATATATATGTGTGTGGCACTTTCACTTCCAGCCAAGATAAGTCACAGGGACCATATTTAACAATACAGTAAAACAACTAGAAACTATACAAAATATATGAAAAAACAGTCTTAAATTTTTTGACATCAGGATATAAAGGACAGTGATACCTGGGGGACAAGAAACAAACAAGGTGAGCCCAACAACTGTCATAGCTTACAACCTAACGAACACTTCTAGACCATGGTAAAGGACAGAAGACTGGACAGTCCAGCATACCCCCAAGGGACTCCTCCTTATGTACTCAGCAGAGTACTCATTA
The DNA here is from genome assembly GCF_011800145.1 of Mirounga leonina. Classification (NCBI taxonomy): domain Eukaryota; kingdom Metazoa; phylum Chordata; class Mammalia; order Carnivora; family Phocidae; genus Mirounga; species Mirounga leonina. The sequence goes on from NW_023270323.1 coordinate 5,927,188, forward strand.
GTGTATGTGTGTGAGTACAGTATCTATGAAGCTGGAGACAGAAACACATGAAAGTTGTAGACATATCATTTACTAAGGTTTACTTAAGGCTGAGGCTATTGGCTATCTTAATACCAAAATGGAAAACCTCATAATAGGGCATTAACTACTTAGAAGAGTTTGCAAAAGAAGAGTAAACTTGAAAAAAGTGGCATTAGAAACTACTAAAAATGAAATACATAGAGAAAAAAAATAACTGAAAAAAATAGAGCATTAGCAACTCATAGGAAAACCAAGAAATCTATACTTATATAGTTGGAATCCACAAAGAAGGGAGGAGCAGTGCTGCCTGTTCCTGGCGTTTGAGGTGTTGGTGGGCAGGCATCAAGGATCAGGTAATTCAGTTCATTGAACCAAGGTGGCAGGTTGTGAAGGACTGAATTCAGCTGGTTAGTAGATGTACTAAACCTGATATAAAAGAATTTCAGCAGACTGCCATGGCAACAGCAATAGGAGGTGCTATAATGGGATTCATTGGCTTTTTTTGTGAAGTTGATCTATATCCCTATTAATAACATCATTGTTGGTGGCTGAATATTTTTTAGAAGTTTTTCATCTTGGGAATTAGTGAACAAGTGAGTATTGGAAAAGTTCATGGAGTAAAAATTTGCCTATGTATTTTGTGTTTTTCTTTCTTTGTTTTCTTTCAAGATGTTTCATATTTCTAAATTAAAATAATTTCAAAATAAAAAAAGAAGACAGGAGCAGAAAAATATAATGGTTCATTTTTTCCCAAATTTGATAAAAACTATAAACCCATGGATTCAAAAAACTTAACAAACCTCAAGTTCAAGAGATATGCAAAGAATCAGACCAAGGCACATCATAATCAAATTGCTAAAAACCAAGGAAAAGGAGAACATCTTAAAAACAAAGGGAAGAAAGATAAACATTGTATACGGAGGAACAAAGATAAAGAACAAGCTGATTTATCATCAGAAACAATGCAAGCCAGAAGACAATGGATCAACATTTTTAAAGTACTGAAAAAGAAACTGTCAACTAATGATTTTTTTACCCAGTAAAAATAATTCAAAAATAAAACTAAAATCAAGACATTATATGCAAAAGATTTAAAAATTAATCACCAGGCAGACCTCCAGGTATAAAGAGAATGATCCAAATATAAGTATGGACTGGCACAAGTGAAGGAAGAGCCTTAGGAATGAAAAATATGTGGATAAATATAACATATATTTCATATTAAAGGTCTTTATAACACAATTGACTAAAGAGAAAAATAATGATGTAGTGTGGGGTTTTAACATAACCAGAAGTAAAATATATGGCAACAATAACACACAGGCCATGAAAGAAGAAATGGGGGAACAATGATATCAGATTTCTATACTATTTTAAAGAGCTGTAATATCACTTGAAGGTTAACTTTGATAAGTTAAATATGAATACTATTAAATCCTAAAGCAACCTCTAAAATAATACAATAAAGTCAATAAATAAGTCAACCAAAAGGCAACAAAGAATCAAAACAAATGCTCAATTAATCCAAAAGGAAGCAAAACAAGAAAACAAACAGAAAAGAAATAGCAGGATGGTAGATTTAAATTCAATCATATCAAAACCACTTTAAATACAAATGATGTTAACCAAATTAAAAGACAGAAACATTTAGATCGGATTAAGATTTTTATTTTTTATTTTTTTAAAGATTTTATTTATTTATTTGTCAGAGAGAGAGTGCACAAGCAGGGGGAGCTGCAGGCAGTGGGAGAAACAGGCTTCCTGCTGAGCAAGGAGCCTGATGCCAGGCTGGATCCCAGGACCATGAGGATCATGACCTGAGCTGAAGGCAGATGCTTCACCAACTGAGCCATCCAAGCACCCTGGATTAAGAGTTTTAAAAAGCAACATCCAATTATATGCTGCTTATAAGACATATACTTTAAACACAAAAATACAAATATGTTATAATAAAAGAATGCAAAACAAGATACTGTGCTTGTGCTAATCAAAGCAAAACTGGATTGACTATATTAATATCAGGCAAAGTAAATTTCTGAACAAAGAATATTACCTTTCCTGAACAAATTATTATTACCAGATATAGAGAAGACCACCTCACAGTGATTAAAGGGGGCAAAGCAGGAGAACAAAAAATTGTAAATATTTAGCAACAGATCTGCAAAAACACATACAACAAAACCAGACTGGACTTCAAAGAGAAGACGACAATTCTACAATTATAGAAAGAAATCTCAACACCTCTCTCACAATAATTGATAGAACATACATACAGGAATTCAATAAAGATGTAAAAGACTTGAACATCACTGTTACCCAAACTGACACATCAACGAACAACAGCACAACACACATTCCTGTCAAGTTAATACAGAATCTTTACCATGACAGACCAATTCTAGGTTAAAATTCTGAGGAACCTAGAAATAAAAGGAAAATGCCTGAACCTGAAAACACCATGTATGAAAAATCTACAGCTAATATTATACTTAATGGTGATGACTGTTAAGATCAGGAACATGTCTGGGACACCTGGGTGGCTCAGTCGGTTAAGCGTCTGCCTTCGACTCAGGTCATGATCCCAGGGTCCTGGGATCAAGTCCCGCATCAGGCTCCTTGCTCAGAGGGGAGCCTGCTTCTCCCTCTGCCTGTTGCTCTCCCTGCTTGTGTGCTCTCTCTCTCTTGCTCACTCTCTCTCTCAAATAAATAAATAAAATCTTTAAAAAAAAAAAAAGATCAGGAACATGTCAAGAACGTTCACTCTCATCACTTCCACTCAACATTGTCCTAGAGATATTAGCTGATCCAATAAACTAGAAAAAATGTCATCCAATATTGAAGAAATAAAATTTGATTTACCAGTAGATATGATTATCATCTATGAAGAAAATCCAACAGAATCTACACAAAAGCCACTAAAACTAAAAAGTTTTTGCAAGGTTTCAGGATACAAGGTTGAACAGATCAAAGAGATAAACTGATCAACATCATTAGTCATTAGAGAAATGCAAATTAAAACCACAACGAGACACTACTATGCACATGTTTCAATGTATAAAATATTTTATTTAATGACACATAAAGCATTGCTGAAGATGTAGAACAATTGGGACTCTCATATACTACCAGTGAGTGAGTAAAATGGTATAACTATTTTAGAAAACAAATTGGCAGTTTTTTAAAAGTTAAACATATATTTATTATATATGAACCAGCTGTTCCACTTCTAAGTCTTTACCCAGAATTTATAAAAGCATATATCCATACAAAGACTTGAATAATAATGGTCATAGAGGCTTAATTTCTAATAATTAAAAACTAGAAACAATCCAAATGCCCAGCAATTTATGAATAGGTTAAAAAAAAAAAGTTTGTATATTCATATGATGGAATACTACTCAGCAATAAAAAAAACAATGAACTACTGATAAACCCTGAAATATAGATGCCATAATATTATGGCTGAGTTAAAGAAGCAAGACCAAAATGGAATATATAGTGTATGATTCCATATATAGAAGTCTAGAAAATGCAAACTAATGTAGTGACAAGATAATCAACATTTGCCTGGGGCTGGAGTTTGCAAACAAGAAATGTGGGAGGGAGGAACTACAAAGAAGCAAATGAGAATTGATGTGGGGGAGATAATCATTATCTTGATGGTTATTATGGTTCATACATACAACAAATGTACAAATCGTACAATTTAAATATGTACAGTTTACTGTATGTCATGTATATCATGATAAAGCTGTTAAAATGCACATGTAAATTATTTTGACTGATTCTGTTGGTCATTTATGACTGTTGCAAAAATCTTACCAGTTAGAGTTAAAAAAAAATCCACCTGACACCTAAAAAAAAAAAAAAAAACCCACAAATGTTACAACTATCTTCATATTATGCAGCATGGCATGGAAGAAAGCAGAGCAGGTAAAAACACAAGAGATCTGTGTTCTAGTTCTGGTTTTGTAATGACTGGCTCACTGACTACAGTTAAATCACTGAACCATTCAAGCCTTCAGTGAAAGGGCTGTACAAGATCATTGGTCCTCAGCCTTGTCTGGATTTATGGAACATTTTGGAGTATTGGTTTTTAGTACTGGGCAACTGGAGGAATTAAAGAATCACCAACAAAATTCTTTGTAGATCAACAATAATTAAAGCACAATCCTTTCTTATTCCAATACCACACAGTAATTTTTAAACAATCTACATTGAACATTCCATTTCCTTGTCTTTCTACTGTGTCATTTTGCCCTTATATTGCTCTGTTATATACACAAATGGTGAAGTTCTCATATGTTCCAGGAAATATGTTTTCTTTCCTTGAAACTGTCTTGACCTTACCATTGCATTTTGCTATTTACTGCCAGGATTTGTGCCCAATGCAACAACATACTACACATCTACTTAAAAGATGTTCTAGGAATACTGTACATGGAGAGTATTAATTAACAAAATTGAAGTATATGTTTCTCAAAATTGAACAGTATTCCAGTGAAGCAGTGAATACCACTGATTTACATAATCTGAAAGGTCTGTTTCAGATCACTATTTTAAATCTGTAAAACTTGAAAAATCTTATTGATCATTCTTGTTTGATGCTTTAGAGATAATGTCTATATGCTATGAGTCACAGCTAACACACAATAAGTGTAAATTCTGCTCACCTATGAGACATTAGTAGTTTCGTAATTCTGAACTATCTTAGCCAATTTTTGCTTAAAGACCCTTTTTCTCTTTCTAATACATTTCAGTTTGGTATAAGACTTTATTCCGTGGTTAGGCTGTGGCAAACCTCTAAGAATTCCAGCCAATTCTTTATACTTAGAAAGACTGCATAAATAATAGTCCCTAATTAAAGAGGGATGAGGGCTTCCTTTGACAATACTGAAATCAATTTGTCTCTCTCTTTTTCAAAAACGAATAAGGGTTGCATTACTTTAAAGCTTAATTATTGGTATTATTTTTAAAAACCAAATGGTATTATTTTTTAAGTCAAAATATTGAATTACTCTTGGGCCACATTTGAGGAGTTATTTTTCTACTGGAGGTTAAAGTTAAAGCGAAAATATTTGCCTCCCTCTCCCTATCTTTTTGGAAGTTTTATTTGGAAGTTTTCATTTTTAAGCTGATAAAGAAGAGAGAAATTTAGTATTCAGGGAAAATTGTCTCCTAAACTCAAGGTCCACATCCAATTATAACTTAGGATACTTAGAGCCTTTAGAAATGCCAATAACCTTATTTGGGTTAAAATATTTGGCACTTGTGTTTATAAAAGGCTTCTAAGCAAAATTTTAATATATCTATGACATTATCTCTGCTTTCAGTAAGTTTGGAATATATTATGAACTAAATATTTTGTGTATATATAATGTTATCTCCTAGACTATAATGAAACCAGTGTCTCCTTAATTTATTAATATAACTGCATTTTCAAATTTTATTCTTATTAAAGTAATTTTAGCCCTTATTATTGTGAAAATACTTCAGAGAGCAATGAACTCTTCTCTATGACTAAGCCTTCCTAGGTTTGCTTTATTGCCACCAAACATCTCTCATTAACTCTTATTTTTAATCATGCCTTCAAAAAAATAAAAATTAAGGGGACCTCAAAGCTGATGGATTTGGAATTACTCTCTAAGATTTTGTATTTTTGTTGTGGTTTTGGTTTTCATTTCTTTTGTTTGGTTTTGCTGTTTGCGTGTGCCTTTTTCCTGTAACTCTTCTCCTGACCCAGTATCAATCTGTCCAACCCCCTTCTCACTGGGTTGTCCCAATACTGGAAGTGGATGCTATAACAAAAAACAAGCCTTTCATTCTCTTACAACTGTTTTTGGAAATAGAATGTAAAATAACTGGAAACTAAAGAAAATATTTTCCAAGGAATAAGTCTCCTTGGTTAGGAATTCTCCCAATTGGTTAATATATAACCAAATATTTTGGGTAAGTGGAGCTTCTAAAGTACATTAGGTAGTGGACATGGGCTTTGATAGAACTAGGATCCAGTCCAAGTTCTTCAACTACTAGCTGATTGACTTCAGTAGTCGTTTCATTTCGCTAAATTTTAATGTTCTGACCTCAAAACTTGAGCAAATTATAACTATTCAAGGTGGTTATTGAAAACTTATTATTACCCAATGATGAAAGCCTTTAAATGATAACTGCTATATAATAAACACTCAATAAATGTTAAATAACAATATTTTTGTATCTAGCTCCAGAACATGGTAACAATGCTTGTAGTATATAACTATATTTTAGTTTGTATTGGGTGGATGAATTAACCTATCCTTCTTAGTTTAGATAAAAGCTGACATACCCTGGGTTCATTACAATCTCTATGATCTACATATATTACTGACAATCTAGTTCTTCTTTGGGTCAAATTTTCATATACTCATAGGTAAGTTTACATTTCTCATCATTCATGCAGCTTTAATATGATTTTTTTACATCACCCATTTCCAAGACATACTAATTAAGCTCTTAGATTACTTCTAAAAACTCAGTTATACAAGATGAAAAAAATCGGGGCCAGTTTAAGCCTAGTTTCATAGATATTAACAATTTAGAGAATGTAGAATACATTTTAAAAGCTAAATGGTCTAATTGGTTTAACAGAAAAATAAGCTTAACATAAAAAAGAGGGTTGGGGGACACCTGGATGGCTCAGTCAGTTAAGCATCTGCCTTCAGCTCAGGTCATGATCCCAGAGTCCTGGGATCAAGTCCCACATCTGGCTCCTTGCTCAGCAGGGAGCCTGCTTGTCCCTCTCCCTCTGTCTGCCACTCCCCCCGCTTGTGCTCTCTCTCTGACAAATAAATACATTAATTAAAAAAAAAAAGAGGGTTGGAAGAAGGAGCAAAATATAGAAAAAAAATTAATAGAAGGAAGAATCTGAAAAATAAAGAAAAAAGTGCAAGACTCATTTTTAAAAAGAAAAATAAGTGTAAATCCACACAAAAATTCTGAAAAGCAATGAAAATAAAAGTGATAAAAATAATACAAAAGGATTTTGTGAGGGTGTCAACCTCTGCCTGTACAGGATCTTTCTTTTTGTCCATATTGTCTATTGCCTAAGAGAGGTAAAGTAGTAAAATTTGTAATTTTGGTTATTACCCCATTTATAACTCAAGATTTATGCAAATGTGTTAGAGGCTTTTCACATTAGTGGAAATGGGTAGAAAACTGAACTGATCTTGGTATTAACATCTCACAATCTCATTATTTATTCTATTGGCACCTAATTTAATACCAAGACTAAACAGAAGGACATGTCAAACAAGGTTTCCAAACAAACAAGATTATGATGCTTTATGAACTGCAAACAAATACCTAATTAGATACTTTTAAAAGGAAAGATCCAACTAGAGGAATGTAAGCTCTTCCTCAATGAAGATTTTGATGAAACTCCAAAGAAAATTGCCCCATCATTCACATCCCTAGGAGTTTTTTATTTGCTGCTGGTAAATTATAACTCTATGTAAATAATTTTTTAACATTATTTCCATAATAACAATGAGCAAACAAATCAAGCAATCTGGTAAAATGATACCTTATGGCAGCAGTATGGCATTTTCTTGTTTGGCATATATGTAATCCCATCTCAAAAAACACACTTTAATGAATTAAAATATTGTTATTAATTAAATAATGTCTTCTTGAATTTGTATGTGTTCTCTCTGCCTAAAATTTCCTTCACCTCCCTCTCCACTCCTTTTTTGACAAATAGTCCTACTTATCCCTCAACATTCTGCCCAGGAGAGTTTACTTTTTTAAGTACTTGCTTTAGCTTCCTATGAGAATTAGGCACTTTTCTATACAATTGCTCTATTTTATATATGCTCCTATTTTTAAAAAAATCAATCCTTTTTACTATTTATGTGTTTACATTTCTAGCTCCTCTATAAGACTGTAAACTCCTTGAGATCAATGAACTTGTCTTCTTCATTTTTGATTCCTTGGAGCTTGACACACACTATCAAATGGTAGTTGATCTGAAGATAATATGCTGGATTTACACACTGCCTTTTTTTTTTTAAGGTGTTCTGACACTCTTAAAATTTATACACAGTGACAGTGCTAGTAGGCATTATATTGTTTTGTCATCAGAAGAAAATAGTTAAATATATTGTCTTAATTCATCTAGACTGTGCTAAAGTACATAGAACAACAAGTTAATATACCTACTAAAACCTTTCTGGTATGAAGGGCTACAGCTTTATGTCTAACATTAAAGAGAACAGTCTTTCTTCCTCTTAACTGAACTGAGATGAGCCTCTGTCTGAAATGGGGTTAGGACAGGGAAGAGAATGTAGTAAAAACCCTCTTAGCATAAAGAGGGAGTAAGGTGTTGCTAACATAAAGGGCATAATTAAAGCAGTTTCAACCAGAGCTATGCTATTTCCACTCTTTCTCATTCCTTTGGTTCTTGCTACAACAGCCCTAATTCTTAACTTCTTCATTATAGACAGATTATAGACTATATGATAGAATAGGAAGGAATGATAGAGATGAGAGGAAGATCATATGCTCCACAACTTAGGAAAGGATATTTTATGAATGTTCGAGAATGGGGTGAGGAATGGTCACTGAAAGTGACATCATATAAATGGTGGGGGTGGGGCAAGGGAAGCAGCATTTAAATGGAAGAGAAGCTGAAGAAAGTAGCAAATGGGTTAAAAAAAAAAAGAAAAGAAAAAGAAACAAATAGAGGTAGTAAGGTAAGACTCTAAGATGGAGACTGGGACCAGTAGAATCATCAGACCTCAATGAATCTAACATCTAGTATCCCACTTCTCATTATGGAAGGAAGATAGACAAGAAAGAGTTAAATTCCTCTTAAAATTAACAATAGGAGGCTTAAGTCCTAGTATTTCTGACTTTTTAATATAAAGTTCTTTAAACAAAAAGAAGCTGTGTGAGAACAGGTATAAGAAGAAGAAAAATCAATATAGAAGTGAATAAATGAAGAGTGACCTTCAGCTCATTTTTGTAAATCACTATTGACAATTTCAGTGAAGTGGATTTGATAACTCAGCTTTGAATACACATTTGTCCAAGTCCCTAATTTCTATTGATCTTAGAGTTAAGACTCACTGTTGTTAAACTTACCACAGACTTTTTTTTTTTTAAAGATTTTATTTATTTATTTGACAGAGAGAGAGACAGTGAGAGAGGGAACACAAGTAGGGGGGGAGTGGGAGAGGGAAAAGAAGGCTTCCCGCCAAGCAGGGAGCCTGATGTGGGGCTCGATCCCAGGACCCTGGAATCATGACCTGACCCGAAGGCAGACGCTTAAGGACTGAGCCACCCAGGCACCCCCAGACTTTTTTTTTGCTTTATTTTCCAAAAGATACATATGAATGATTAAAAATAATACCTAATTAAGTTAAATTATTCTCATAAATACTGTGGTTCAAAAGTTTCAGACAAAACTCTGTGATGGTAAAATTTATTCTGTATACATAAATTCAGTGAGATGGATCTGTGTACTTAAGTATACATCAATATCCCAAGTGAGGGTTTCTACAGGAAGAGTGAGTTTACAATTTAATGGCGTAGAAAAAATACAAATGATTTTACAAGCAAGAATCTTGAAAGAAAATTCTAAGTGGATGAGGGCAAAAACCTCAGTTTGAGAGAATAATTTACAACATCTAGATTGACAATAGTTTCTGACCTTGAATTCTGAAAACAGAATTAGGAAATGAAACACTATCAGTTTTAAATGAGAACTTTACAGTAACTAGTTACTACATTTTAGAATCATTGACTTTCACAGTAAAGGCATATGTAATCAAGATCATTTAATAAGAGCCTTGAAAAATTAATAGAAATATTATAGTTATTTTTATAAACAATATATTATGATTTATTTTATAATGCTACAAATTTATTTCTATCTCTTATATAAACATGGATTTACATAAAAATTGAAATTTAAATCTGTCCAAATTTGAACCAGAGAAAATTGTGTCCCTTATAATAAAGGTGCATCTATTTATTCTGATCTTTATGCGTCTCAACAGAAATGAGAGCTTTGTCAGACATCTCAATACACTTGCGTAGCCATACGTATCTGCAGAACAGGTCTCACTGGCTTCATCTTTGGTCTGTGAGACCTTCAGTGATACATCAAGAATGACTTAAGAGTGTTCTATGAAGAAGTATTCACATATTTTACATTTTTTTAAGCAAGATAATTTAATTATTTAACTCAAAGTATAAGAAAATAACTATTTTAGGAATATATCTTGGTCAGGGAAGACCTTAAATTAAAAACTATAGAATATCATCTCCCTAAGTAGCAAGCCACTTCCCTATCCTTAACCAATTCTCTTTCTTGAGTTTTCAGAAAATAACAACAAAAATATTTTGGTGTTGAATGGTGACCTTCAGCACAAATTGAAAACCTTAATTTTATTCTTAAGCAAAAATATATATTTGCTTCCAGCTAAGGGTTGTTAGAAAAAAATCAACAGCCACACAAAGACCCTTTTTAATTTATGATATTTTTAAACAATGACAGAGTGAAACAAAGTTGACTTGTTCCCACTATATCTATCCCAAATAGCAAACACTGTGATAGGAAAGGTCAAGAATCCTGCTTGAGTATAGTAGTACAATTAAAGTTAAAGCTTTCTCCTTGCCAGATTGTGATGGGTAGACAATTGCAGTGTTCAAAATCAACCATAATACACTTTTAATTTAGTGATGTGAGTATTGTGAGTTGTAATTATAAACTGCTATTTATTGACCTTCACAGAGGGAAAACAAAAATTCATTTGCTCTGTTTTTCAAACCCCTGGCCAGGAGCCCTAAACGAATTATGTGTTCATAAAGTAAAGTACTATGTTCTCGAGTAATGCTTATTACTACATGAATACATAAATCATTTCTATATTTTGTAATGCCCTAAATAATAGGACATTTAATCTGTACAGAGATTCCCACAATATACAAAAATTTCAGCTACAGAAGGTACAACATAAAATCTCAGTGGTATGGTTAAAAAAAACACAGAGTTGAATAACACACTTCTAAGCTGATGAACCTTTTCCTTGGGAAGAATACCTACAAACTCCCTGCTAATTTAGCATGAGATGTGCTCCCTTTGGAAAATAATCACTGTGTCAAATCTGCTTTAATGTATTAAAAATATGAAATGAAAATTAACTACCCCATCTATACAGGTGACCATAAGCAAAATTTAAACAACACTCAAAATAAAATAAAACAAACCTATGGAATGGGAGAAGATATTTGCAAATGACATATCAAATAAAGGGCTAGTATCCAAAATCTATAAAGAACTTATCCAACTCAACAGCCAAAAAACAAATAATCCGGTCAAGAAATGGGCAGAAGACATAAACAGACACTTCTCCAAAGAAGACATACAAATGCCCAAGAGACACATGAAAAAATGCTCCACATCATTTGTCATCAAGGAAATACAAATCAAAACCACAATGAGATACCACCTTACACCAGTTAGAATGGCTGAAATTAACAAGATAGGGAACAACAAATATTGCTGAGAATGTGGAGAAAGGGGAACCCTCTTACACTGTTGGTGGGAATGCAAGCTGGTACAGCCACTCTGGAAAACAGCATGGAGGTTCCTCAAAAAGTTGAAAATAGAGCTACCCTTTGACTCAGCAATTGCACTACTGGGTATTTACCCCACAGATACAAATGTAGTGAAAAGAAGGGGCACCTGTACTGTTCATAGCGGCAATGTCCACAATAGCAGCAATGTTCATAGCAGCAGTGTCCACAAGAGTCAAACTGTGGAAGGAGCCGAGATGTCCAACAGATGAATGGGTAAAGAAGATAGGGTTCCTATATACAATGGAATATTACTCAGCCATCAGAAAGGATGAATACCTACCATTTACATAGAACTGACGGATACTATGCTAAGCAAAATAAGTCAATCAGAGAAAGACAATTATCATATGGTTTCACTCATAAGTGGAATATAAGAAATAGTACAGAGAATCATAGGGGAAGGGAGGGAAAACTGAATGGGAAGAAATCAGAGAGGGAGATAAACTATGAGAGACTCTTGACTCCAGGAAACAAACTGAGGGTTGCTAGAGGGGAGGTGGGTGGGGGGATGAGGTAACAGGGTGATAGGCATTAAGGAGGGCACGTGATGTAATGAAAAGTGGGTGCTACTCGCAACTAATGAATCATTGAACACTACACCAAAAATTAATGATGTACTATATGCTAGCTAATTGAATTTAAATTAAAAAAAATAAAAGCCACCACACACAATCATTCAAAGCTTCCTTGGGATTAAATACTAGATATAATCAGATACATATGTAAAGCACCTAGAGAAGAGACTAAGACTTAGTTGGGGTTTGATATAATTGGATTTAAATTTTAAATTTATCAATATGAAAAACAAAAATAACTTCAAAAGCTTCCTGTAGAAAGTGTATGTCAGAGATAAGGAAGGAAATAAAAGTGTAATTTTAGGTTTTATGGCTTTCTATACTGGAAGAGTATTTGATTTCTTAGGAAAAAGACATATGGAGGGTATTTGTGATCATTCCTCATTTTATATTTCTTGGAGCTTTTGGCTAGAAAAGATGACAAATACACCTGATTAAATGTTTTACTTTAAAACATCTGCTTTATTACGTTAGAAAACATGTAAACTAACATGATGGATATTTAACATAGTATACTCCTTGGCTGAGTTCTGTAGGAAGTTCCACATGCTCAAACTCTACTTTTACCTCCATATCTGTAAGGTAGAAGAAAGTAGGTCTAATGCTTCAGTGTGTAAGTACATGTAATTTTCTGGGAAAACTAGTGTAGGTTTCAAGACTTGCATCATATAATTTTTCTAAAATATTAAGAAAATATTTTAAAGGACTCAAACATTTTTTAAAAGCTTAAAAATTGATGAGCACCTTAAAATCTCACTATTGAATGAGATATGTGAAGAACACTCATTAAAATATTATTTTTACAAAGACATGCACAAAGAATATTCAGTAAAACTGTGTAAATTGTGTTAGAACAAATTATAAATATGGTATATAAATATGTATATAAAACATAGATCCACAAGATAGTAAAATACTTGTATCTTTGAAAAGTAAAAAAGTAAATGTTCTATTTCAATGAAAGTGCATAAACCAAACTTATGTACACAATGATGGCAAACATCAAAAAATATTAACTGAAAAAAGTAAGTTATATAAATACCAAGTAGGCTCTATCACACATATAAAATTTTTAAATGTAAAATAATAGATAAATATTTATGATAAATACATATATGGTAAAATAGGTATGAGGAATAAAGGAGGAAAATGGATCAGGGAGGTGTGTATATTGAGCTTCAAAAGTTTCTTAATGTAATATTCTTTTTTAGAATAGGAGATCCAATATATTAAACTCTTGATAACAAAAAAATTGGCTGCCTGATGTGCACTTTTTTCCTAGATTATTCTCTCTCCTTTTTTTTAATATCATATATTTTTAAAAAGAACAAAATAGGGGCATCTTGGGTGGCTCAGTCAGCTGGACATCTGCCTTTGGCTCAGGTCATGATCTCAGGGTCCTGGGATCGAGCCTCATATTGGGCTCCCTGCTCATTGGGGAGCCTGGTTCTCCCTCTCCCCTGTCCCTGCTCATGCTCTCTCTCACTACCTCTCTCTCCCTCTCTCTCTCTAATAAATAAATAAAATCTTTTTAAAAAAATAACAAAATAATGAGGTTAGTGTACAATTTTACTAGTTCTAGAAAAACTTTCAGGAAATATATTTCAGATTCAAAGAATTCCGAATTTCAAATAAGCCCCACTTATTCTAGGCTTTCAAAGGCCTATGATAATTGTATTTCCACTAGAAGTCAAAACAAGACAAAAGAAAGGAAAAACAGCGACAGTATTTGTAAAATGATTTGGAACTAAACTTAAGAACCTAATAATGATCATAAATAACCATTGTAAGTGTTATATATTACTGAAGTTAATTTTTCTCCATTCCAGATGGATATGTTAGTAGTTCTCAAATTTTGTCACCCATCATAGAGGTCGGGAACTTTTGTACAATATCCAGGCCTGTCGTGCCTCTGGAAGAATATCTGTTCACTCTATTATCTTGACCATACCATATTTGCCTTTTCAACATCTACCATCACTGTATCACATTACATATAAATGGAGTTATTTTCTGCCTTAGGCCAAAATTTTTGTTCAAACTACTATAATATGGTCAGTACCTTCTAGGCCTTAAAGCGTTCAGGGCTCCTCAGAGAAACAGAACCAACAGGAGATATATACATATAGTAAGTAACACACACACACACACACACACACACACACACACACACTGGATATGGAGAGAGAGACTGATTGATTGACTGACTTTAAGGAATTGGCTCACTCAATTATAGAAACTTAACAAGTCCAAAACATGCTAGGTAGGCCAGAAAGATGAAAACCAATGGAACAGTTGCAATCTGAGTCCAGAGGTGATATACTGGCAGAATTCCCTCTACTTCACTGAAGATCATTTTTTTCCTATGAAGCCCTTCAACTGATTGGATGGGGTCCACCCACAATATGAAGGATAATTTGCTTTATTCAAAGTTTACTGATTGAAGTGTTAACCTCATCTAAAAACTGCTTTCACAGAAACATCTATAATAATGTTTGACTAAATATCTGAGTATCATGACCTATCTGCATTGACACATAAAATTAACCATCACAAATGAATATATATTTCAGTTAACACAGAATAAAATCTAGGGTAGGCAAGGTGTATATATTCACATTTGGGGGAGGACAAAGCTTAATGTTCAAAGAAAAAAGAATAGAAAGGGAAAAAGACAATATAATAATTAACATGGGTAATCAACCAAAACCTAGAATTCTGGAAAGCAAAATAATAAGACTTTCATATTTCTTTTTTCATGCAGTGGTACTTTTTACTTTGAGGTTGTTTAAGTAAATACTAAAAGTAAATTGTAAGCAGTGTTTAGGGATGGTTTAAACATTAACATTTGGCAATATATTAAGTTATGCTAATATACATTTAAGAGTGCTCATGTCACAATGCATACTTCACTTAGACTTTGACATACATGTATACTAAATTATTTGTAAAAATTATAAAAATTTCCATGTTTATACTTGTGTCATAAAGATCTCTATACTTCTTACAACCTATGGACTTTTATATGCTTTAACTCTTTTTTCATAAAGGTTAAAATTTGGCATATTGTAATATAATTATATGTGAATAAATGATTTAAAAAATAAAAATTGTTTTCAAATATAATGTTTCTTCCTTCAAATAAAGCACCTACTTTAAAATTAATGGTCCTGAAATAAAAAGTGCTTCAGTTTCAAAATAGAAGCTGAAATCACTGGAATTAAAACAAACTTGCATCAGTTTCCTATTATGGTTCTTTAACTGCCAGGTGCATGAAGCATAGGAAGCATATACTTTCTGCTGATACCCGTCAAAGGTATTTTATTCACATTTCTGGCATAACACCTATCACATAGGTTTTTTTCCTTAGATATTTATGACTATCTTCTCCAGTAGATTTTGAACTCTGTGGTCTCTGAATTTCCAAAACACTAGGTACAGACCAAGACACGTAGTATCAAACTCAATATAGGTTTGATAAGGGAATAAAATGAACTAAATGATAATTACATTTACCTGAAACTATCCATGCTCCATAGAGAAGTAAAAATTAATTGAAATTATTGATGTATGAAACATAGAAATCATTCAATCTAGGTAATCTACTGTAAAAGGGATTTTATTACATAATAAAATAGAAGACAAAAGTATAAAAACGGTAGTACTTAGCACACTAGGCCTCTCCTTCTTTCCAGGCAGTTCCTAAAGAGACTGTGAACCACTGTGACTCCTCAGAGAAGTTTAAAAATTACCATTAAAGACTAATCCCCAAACTTTGCAGATAAGGTTTTTGAGGTAGAATCTATTTAGATGAATTGACCAAGGTCACAGATTTAATTCAGTGACTGACCCAGGAGTAGAACTTGGGTCATCTGATTCACTGATTCATCTGTTGTCACCATGCATATCATTGAGACGAATAATTTTGCAAAATTTTGCTTCCCTAAGACTTTATTTGGGGAATAAAATGAACAAAAATTTAAAGATACAAACATTTCACTCTCATGTAAAAATGAAAAGATATGATCATTTTTAGCCAGGAGAACTTTTTGGCATAGTTGAAATATACCAATTATGTTGAAAGGAAAGTACTTCCAGCTATTTCTAACCACGTAGTTCATGCGTGATTTCATCATTTCCCTTTATGTCATCACCTCATAGTGAAAAATAGCTTCATTTATTCTGGGTTTTGAAATTATTTGCAAAAACAATGTTACAAAGACAGAAATATTATTTTTATTTCAAAGCAATAAAAATGTGTAGTAGATAAATTTCTTTAAAGGAGAGGGGGCAAGAGTTCAACACAAACTCCTATATGCCGATTAACACAGGCTCATCCCAATTAAATTTTGGATATACTTTCTTTCACATTCTCTCAATATATATTCTTATACCTTCTCTGAGAAGAAAATGTCATGTTTCCTGAGAAACTCAGGTAAAGATTCACATCAATCTTGAATTTACAAAGTACCTGTATGATACTCCTAGCCCAAAGCTGATGCTCAATAAATTATTTAAATGAATAAATAAGTAAATGAATACTAAATTATACTTTTCCTCTGTAATAAGACAGTTCTTCTTCAAGTCAGCTAAATACGCAACTTGATTTGTGTATGTGGATGAAGCCTGCATTCTCTTGATGCATTTGAAGGTAATATATTTCCCTTTACATATTTATTTATTCATTCTAGGTATATTTACTATACAAGGCACAGAGCTAAATGACTGAGATATAAACCTCGCCTTCAAGTTCCTTATAATCTAGCAGATAGACATAAATAATGCAATGGAAAATGTGGCAAGTGCTATAAAAAAAGCATAGTTAATGTATCATAGAGAATTCTTTGATGAAGAGAAGACAGGATTAGGGAAGGGCTCATGGAGTTCAAGTCATTTGAACTTGGTTTTAAAAAATAGTCAGAAATTGAGGTGATAAACAGGAGGAAGAGAAAATAAAAACAGGGAGAATAATGTGAACAAGGCTGAAGGTAAAACATAGAATATATACAGACAACAATAAGAGGTTCATGTTGGTTGCAGGGAGTGCGGAAAATAACACTAGAAAGACAGGTTAAAGACAGGCGGATATATTAATGCCTAATAAATAAAGCAGAAGATAACTACTGTAGGATTTTAGGCACAAATCTTGCCTAATGTATCTGTGATTTAAAACAACAATGTGTCTAATTTAGATAAGAGGGAGAAGATAAGGAAACAGGATGACTAGTTAGGGGGTTATCACAACAAGCCATCAAAGAGATAGTGAGAAATAAACTTGTATTTCTTATTAATGTACAGTACTTTACATATTGCTGTAATTTACATATTGTTCGTTATTCCACACATAAAGTATAACTGTTAATACATGACATAGATCCCAGAAGTGAGACACATATTTGATCCTTTGTTTTATTTTTTTAAAGATTTATTTAATTATTGGGGGGGGGAGCAGAGGGAGAGGGAGAGAGAGAATCCTCAAGCAGACTCCCTACTAGGGGGATAGCCCAATGTGGGGCTCAATCCAGGACCCTGAGATCGTGACCTGAGCCAAAATCAAGTTGGATGCTTAACCGACTGAGCCACCCAGGTGGCTTCTAGAGCCACATTTCACACATACCTTTTCTTTTTCATTAATGCAAGTGACTTGGAGTTCTCTGACTTTTCTCCGAGTTACAACCTCTATAGTATCTAATGTATTCAGTAGACACCGATATTACACATTTAAATTTAGTGGAAAGAAGAGAAGACCTCTTCATGATCAAACTCCACGAGTCTCTCACAAGATTTTACTTTTAAAATAGATTCCAAAAAACATAAGAAACAACAAAAGTTGGTAATGATGTGGAGAAATAAGAACCACCATACACTGTTAGTGGGAATACAAACTAGTGCAGTCACCGTGGAAGACAGTATGGAGGCTCTTCAAAAAATTAAAAATAGAACTACCCTATGATTTAGTAAATGCACTACTGGGTATTTACCCAAAATATAAGAAAACCTGAATTCAAAATGATACGTGCAACCCTATGCTTACTGCAGTATTATTTACAATAGTCAAGATATGGAGGCAACTCAAATGTCCATTTAGATAATTAACATGTGGTAGTGAGATATATATACATAAATATAATGGAATATTATCCAGCCATAAAAAAAGAATGAAAAAAAGAATGAAATCGCCATTTACAGTAAGATGGATGGATCTACAGACCATAGTACTAAGTGAAATAAGCCAGTCAAAGAAAGACAAGTATCATATGATTTCATTTATATGTGGAATTTAAGAAACAAAACAAAAAAGCAAAAGTGGGGGGAGGTGGAGACAAACCAAGAAACAGACTCTTAACTATAGAGAACAAACTGATGGTTACAGAGTACGTGGGGGCATGGGTGAAATAGGTGAAGGGGATTAAGAGTACACGTATCCTGATGAGCACTGGGTGATATATGGAATTGTTGAATTACTGTATTTTACACCTGAAACTAATATAACATATATGTTAACTACACTGGAATTAAAATTTAAAATAAATAAATAAATAAATAAATAAATAAATAAATAAATAAAATTGATCCAAACTGATATGTAAGACTATTTAAGATTTTTCCTTGTAGAATTGGATGTTAATACCAAATTTCTCATGGGAGTATGATTTCCCGTTCTTATAGAGCTATAATATCTTTCCTAAAGGTATTATGGAAAAAATGTAATTCCCAATACATACTGTGTAATATTACATATAAGTCTCTAATGTGAGTTTATTTTAGATTATTTATAATTTTTCCCTACTCATTTCCAAAAACGCTAGACAGATTTTTTTCTAGGAGAGCTGCCAAAAAGTTCATTGTATTGCTTCCATTGAGAAATACCTTTAGCACTTTACAAAGAAAACTTTTCATTGTAATATAATTTAAGAACTTGGAAAGATGGGAGAAAGTTCTAAATTTCTGATGTGTCATCCACCAACTGATGGTAACTCATCTATACAGTGATCTATCAAATCAGTGATCTATACAAATGATATGATCTTTATAAAACTGCTCATTAAGAATTTTTTT
>NW_023270323.1:5946474-5973094 GCF_011800145.1 Mirounga leonina
ATACAAATGATATGATCTTTATAAAACTGCTCATTAAGAATTTTTTTAAAAATGCATAATGTGGCAGCAATTTGTCTTTTGCTAAAAAGAAAAATCTGTGACTTAATCAAGAATATCACAGGCATATTAATATCATAAAATTTACTATTATACTGTGGTATCAAACAGTGACCTAAAGTTTAATAAGTTCCCCACATAAAACAAAATTTACCTTAAGTTTCCTCTTACGGGCTAGATGAGGACACATTTAGAGACTCCTACCGTTTTCTCCTGTCTTACTTCCCAGGTCATTAGTGCTTGCTTTCAGAGCCCCAGTCACATTGGTCTCTTATTTCCTGAAGCATATGTTCCTCCCTATTTCAGGATATTCCCATATTCTATTCCTTCTGACTGGAACACTCTTCCTCCCCTGTATTCCTTGATGCTGTCTCCTCATTCTCCAGATTTCTCCTCTACATCACTCCTTCAAGACACCTCCCCAGGCCCAACTCTAGGCCTAGTACCCCGATTATAGGCTCTCCTGACACCTTGTACTTTTCCTCCCTACATTCTTTCCAGTTGCAATCAAATAATCTATTCTATAGTGGACTGTTTGAGGGATATAAGAGTATTAGAAAGTAAGTTTGTTGATGAATATAAGAATACTGTAATACAACTTTTGCAAAAGCAGGGAAATGTCTCTGTTTTTCACCTAGCACTTATTAGGTGAAAAGTATTTTGTCTGTAAAACTCAGTGAATCCTTATTGGATAAATGCATTAAAATATTACTCCAAATTATTAAAAAATTAGAGGTATTATTTTTTCTTACACATAAATTCCAGTGCCCTTCAAAGTGATGAGCTCTATTAGGCTTTTTCTAGTTGTTCCACTGACTATAATTGAGAAATAATTTCCCTTAAAATTGTTTTAATTAATTGAGATTAAGTGTAGCACTATAAAAAGTAGCACTAATTTTCATTCCTCAATCATGAAGTTGTAAAATACCAATGGCTAGAAGCACAACAGAATCTCCACCATATAGGAAACATATATATTAGATGACGTTTAGAAGTCAACAATTTAGAAAGGATTTATTTTTTAATACTATAGTTCTGCTTTTTGTGAGTTTTGGGGTAACAGAAAAAAATATGAATAATTGAAAAGTAAGTCAGAGACATTGTAGAAGTGCAGATTTAATGTGAATGTTCCCCATGGTACATAAAACTACAGCATTAATGTGTACATAAGATTCTCATAATATTTTTCAGAGATAAACATAATGGATTTTTAGTTATGCTTATGTTTCATTTTACCAATAAAACTGTATGTATATGGAGAATCAATAGTTAGGTTCTTAAAGTTTGAAAAAATTTATATCAAGAGACCTATAAGGTATTGGCCAAATTTACTATTGTGCTTAATACCCACTTCCACCAATCTAGGTACTCTTCTTTATATTCCTCTCTGTACTAACATGAATAACAGAATTAGGAAATCAAGTGACCACCAAGTGGAAAAAGATACACATGGTATTGTTTTGTCATTGTTTAAGGTATGAAAAAACATTTTTTATGACTTGTCTAAAGGCATTCAAGTTTCATTAATACTACCAGAGCAAACAACATGTAATTTGTTATCAGCCATATTTCTCAAAAAAAGTCACACCATTTATACACATTTTTGTAGCACTGTGATATAGTGCTATTTCTCTTAAACACTAGGAGGTATTTCTGAGAAATCTAATTATGTTTTGGCTATGGCCAAAGTGTGCATCCCATGGTTTAGGGCAATTTTATTCAATTTATTTGCAATTATATTGTTCTGTAATATTGTCTTTGCCCATAATCATTATTTTAATTTCATTAAGCAAGAAAGAGTCAGTAGTCTTGACTTTTGCAAAAGTAGTATAATTTAACTTCCCAAAATTATGGAGTATTAAAAAAAAAGGATCCCATATATACCTTAAACATTTTCTATTTATAAAAGAAGACAAACCTTTGAGAAGAAAATTAAAAGATAACCTGTAGCTTTTCTTTTCTGGATGCTAAAAATCACTCACAAAGACTAGATAATGGTTTCCAACAATACACCCAATGGGCAAATTACTTGTGTCAGTGTATCTTCTGATATAGGAGATAATAATACATGGAAATTTTAATACATAAGTGAAAAAATAATCCTAAAAATTGGGTATCCTAATAATGTGATGTCTATGATAGTAACTAAAAATGAAGATATTATAAGATATTCATTAATAATTCACTGGGGAATAAATATGTTTATATATATATATTGCGTGCATGTATGTATTTTGTGGTGTCCATGAAAATGCATCTCTCCCATTGGTCTCCCCAAATTTTCTAAGGCCTCTGCTGTATCTAAAATTCTGCCAATCCAACCCTTTTTATTCTTTCTCTCCTCCCTTCCCTTATTTCTGCCCAGGAATCAGACCTGCATCATTGTCTGTGACTCTCCCTGCTTTCTTTGGACTCTTCTCCTTCTTTCCTCACAGACAGACATTCACTTAATATATCTCTGCATAACTAATTCTGAAATGGCATTTGCTTTTCAGAAAACAAGATCTAATGTATATATGCATACACACAATCACATATACCATATATTCATAAGTAGAAACAGATAAATGAACAGGTATGTATATGTGTATATGTGTATGTGTGTGTATATATGCAATCCTATGACTGAGTAGGAGGTAAGTGACAAAATATGATAGAAATAAGTACTTCCATATATATAACTTTTTTTCACACATTCTGGTTATGTGTACTGTTCTCATTTTTATGCTTAAAATGACATAGAACATTTCATTAAAGCTTGGATTAGCAAGCAATATGTAGATGAGCAATATGTAAATTTGCTAACCAAAGCATGATAGATAGATAGTAAGGTAATGTTGATACTAGTAACAGAATTTTCAGATGTGCTATAAAAACAATTATACAGCATAAGCATTATTATTTCTATTAAAACTTTCACTTCTAGGGTATCTATGTTTGGTAGCCAGGAATATAAAAGTAGTTTTATACTATTATAAATTCCATGAAAGAAAATTTTATCTGTCTTTGTACTGCTGTGTTCTTAAGGGTTATGACACTTAAGAATGAATAATAAATTGAATGATGAATGAATAAATGAATGAATGAATGAATACAGAGAAATTCAATCGTGACTAGCAAAAGCCTCACGTTTATAAACAACGTATGTTTTTAACTAAGAAAGCAGAACATGAGGTAGCCTAATTCTGGCTTTGCCTCTGTGCTTCATCTCTGGTTATAATAAACTCCAAATACTTCCAACTCATCTTCTACACCCTCCAAAGCCTAATCTTCCAGGTTCACTTTAAAATAAATACTTAGGCTATTCTTATATTTGGGCCAAGGAGAATTATTCTGTGAATATACTCTTCTATACGTAGTTTCCATGAATTAACTCTCGGTCTTTTCTCAGCCTGGATGTTCCATATTCTCAGTAAGAGTCATCATTTAAGCATTAGATCAAAGTTGAACTCCTGTATGAAGCATTCATCCATACATTTACTGAAATGGGTGTTCTTTCTTTATAACACTCACAGTATTTGCTTCACTTTTAATATATATTTATCAAATTATTTTGACATAATTCATTATTTCTACCCTATGTACATCCATAAAAAAATTGGGAAGTTACTGCACCTTATTGCAACTCTGTTGCATATGTGTGCCTGCACACTGTAAATGATTTATACTCTAAAAATTTGTAAATGCCTGGTGGCCAAATCATTTATCTCACTCAATTTTATCTTTTCAAAATATTGGCCTCACCTTTTCCCTATCTTCAAACCTCTAGATGAATCCTTCCTAACTCCAGAGTGAATCTAGACAAATTTTGATGGTATAATAAATATCAATATTTAGAAAAACCTATTTTCATGACACACCCAGAATCTATCAGTCTGACTCAAATACTTATTCCCATGGATACTATGATCTGGACCACTGTCCCTTCTATCACTATCTGCTCCAAAGTGAGGTCACTCTCCCCAAATCAAGCCCATCTCTCTAACTATCATAGGCCAGGACTTATAACTCCAGAATGCCTTCACCTGAACATATATAAATTATATGACCTGGCAATCACAAAATTAGATGTATGGGTGCTGATTGTATCTTTGTTAGGTATTTTAGGTATTTCTTCATGTGTGGACTGAACATAAACAGATCAGATACCTCATTTGAATGGTCACACTAATCAATTTAAATTTTTACATAAATATTTCATATTCTCACTTTCAGTTTTACAGAAATATTTTTCACACATAAAAACGATAAATCAAAATAAAGAAAAAAATGTTTATGGAAGATTCTTCAGAAAAGTACCATTAAGATAGTATTAAAAAGTAATGGTACTATCTAGAGCAAAAAAGATCAAGTAAGCAAAAATGGTTTCATTGAGCTAAAACTCTGCCATCAAAGCCTACTTCAGAGAAACAACAGTTTAAAGCAAAACAAAAGTGAAGCTGAAAAGATAGAGAATATAGTACAGCCAAAGAGTAGGGGAACACAACTCAATGAGCACTGAAAATCAGTGAAGGAAAACTGGAGCGTCCCTGAAAAGGAACGAGGTGAAAATGGACCATTTTTGCCTTCACTGATTTTCACTACTCGTTGAGTTGTATTCATCTGTTCTTTCAAGGTCATATCACATTTTCTTTCTTTCTTCTTTTTCAACTCCTAAGCAAGCCTTTTGATAGTCCTACAGATATTGTGAGGACAAGCTTAATGACTTCTTACATTCTATTGCGGGAAATCCACCCATTTATTCTACAATTATAGATTCTGCACCTATTACATGTGAGGTACCAAGATAGACACCTTAGAAAATCAAAGAATAAGACATTATTTGAATACAACATTATCATTGATGAAGTCTGTGTGTGTGTTGTGTTTAATGACTCTGAAACTACTTTATCTTCCAGTATGAGAGGAACTTAACTTTTGCTTTTAAGGAACAGTGACCAAACTTAGCAAAGTTAAAAACAAAGCTGAAATTATTTTCCATATGTGACATATTTGATACCCAATGATGGAAGATTAAAAACTCTTAATAAAGATGAATAATGTTCTACATGCTCTTACTGTTAGCCAAGATTCTAATTTTCTTTTAATCTAATTGCTTTCTCTGAGACTCAAAGTCAGCTTTGATCCAGATGCTTTGATGAAAATACTTTCCCATAAGAAAGTGGCTTTTCTCACTGACTAAATTATTCCCACTAACCTGTGGTACTCTGAAACTGTGACCCAACTGTGTGACTTATAAAATTAAATGTAACTGTAGGAAGGAGTTAATGAAACATCTATGGATTTCTGACTGTTCTGAAATATAAACAAATTTGGCTTAAATTATACACACCGGCAAGAAAAGATAGATTAGATCATATTACAAGTAAAATCTTGAATATAATACATCAGTGAAAATAAAACTAAATAGAAATCATATTTTTGCAGTTACAACAGACAAAAGCTTATTATTTTATAAAGAGCCTATATAATGATCAGAAAAATACTAAATTTCCTAATATAAAAAAGGAAAAGTGCATCCAAAGAAATGTTGTACAAGAGAAATACACATGGATTTCCCACATATGGAAAAAATTTCTAACTCCACTAATCTCCACTAACCCAGTAATTTGTATTTTACATAAATCTGAGAAACAATGAAAGGTAATCTTTCACAACATTATAAAAAATGAGCACCAAATACCACTAAATTTGTGAATTGGATGTTCGCCTTTCTGGTAGCAACTGTAAGTTATGTAAAGCAATTTTGCATTATGAAACAAAAAACTTAAAACAGGCTAGCCTCCACAATCGTAATAATCCCACTTCTGGTTATCTACCCTAAGGAAATAGTCCAAAATATGGTTATACCCTAGGGATATAGATCTCTTAAATAGTTCTATATTTAATAGTAAAACCTGAAAACAAGCTATATATAATATATAATTGCAGGAAAAATCATATTATCCAATAAAATATTATATAATAATTACAATTATGTTTATGAGTAATAGGTAAATAATGTGGAAAATGATATAATAATTACAATTATGTTTATGAGTAATAGGTAATAATGTGGAAAATGTTTATAATAAAATGTCAACTGATGCAGGGAGATTACCTATTACATGACCAGTAGGACTGAAATAATCTTTACAAATAAATATCATAGAATAAAGAAATGGAAGCTGAGGCTACAGAATGTTGGCAGTGGATCAGGTGGAATAATGAGACTGATAGTGATACCTATCATTTTAATTTTGAAAATCTTCTTGGTATTAATTCAAGTGTTTTAATAAAATATTTAAATATATTTACCCTGGTTTTCATTTGAATTATCCACACAATTTTTACAACTTTTATTTTATTTAAATAGTTGTATATATTTTAGGAATTTCTCATTTTTAAATTTCTCTTCCATTCATGTAAATTTTTTTAGTTGCTAGTCTTCATACTGGATTAATTAGTGTTGTATTATTTCTCTAACTAGTCTGTATATAATTTGGTAGGGATATAATAAAGCAAACCTACTTTAAAACCAATTATTTTACTAAAAATTAAAATCAATATTGCTATTCCTCAGAGAAGCCTTATCCAAACACATCTGTACATTGGTCATTCCACGTAAGTTTACTTGGCCATGAAGTCCCAAATGTGAGAAATGCAATATTATTTGATTATTTTCCAACAAGAAAATAAGTGCTGTGAGAGCCAGCTATTTATAAAGCAAAGATGGGAAAATAATAGGACTGTGTGGGCTGGTAAAAATGGCAACTACTACTTGGTTTGGAAAATAAATATAAAGGGACTCTAGTGAGACTCTAAAGAGCACTTGACGCCCTTGAGCTGATTTTCACTCACACAGATGTACACAATCTGCCATTAGCTGGTCTGCCAACAGTTTGCCTTGGGAGGTATTTTCATAGACATTTCTAACGATAATATTATTTTCTTTTTTTCCCTCTAAGGGGTCTTAACCCTTTACTTTATTAGACTAGTTTCCTTCACTAGCAGAAGGAAACCCCATCAACATAGCAAATCTATTTTTGAGGTGGTTTTTTTTTGTTTTTGTTTTTTTTTAAGATTTTATTTATTTATTTGAGACAGAGAGAATGAGAGAGACAGAGAGCACATGAGAGGGGGGAGGGTCAGAGGGAGAAGCAGCCTCCCCGCCGAGCAGGGAGCCTGATGTGGGACTCGATCCCGGGACTCCAGGATCATGACCTGAGCCGAAGGCAGTCGCTTAACCAACTGAGCCACCCAGGCGCCCTATTTTTGAGGTCTTGAGGTAACATATTATCACATATATATGAGCTGGAATATATTTTATTTAGTTATTTTTTTACAATCTCAATGCATTACTGTCTAAACTTTTTATT
The DNA here is from genome assembly GCF_011800145.1 of Mirounga leonina. Taxonomy (NCBI): domain Eukaryota; kingdom Metazoa; phylum Chordata; class Mammalia; order Carnivora; family Phocidae; genus Mirounga; species Mirounga leonina. The sequence continues at coordinate 5,953,890 of NW_023270323.1, forward strand.
TATGATTGATTTTAAGTATTGAGATAGACACTGGGGAGGGTATGTGCTATGGTGAGCGCTGTGAATTGTGTAAGACTGTTGAATCATAGACCTGTACCTCTGAAACAAATAATATATTATATGTTGAAAAAAAAAAAAAAGCTAGCAGGAAGGGAAAAATGAAGGGGGGGAAATCGGAGGGGGAGATGAACCATGAGAGACTATGGACTCTGAGAAACAAACTGAGAGTTCTAGAAGGGAGGGGGGTGGGGGGATGGGTTAGCCTGGTGATAGGTATTAAAGAGGGCATGTATTGAATGGAGCACTGGGTGTTATACGCAAACAATGAATCATGGAACACTACATCAAAAACTAATGATGTAATGTATGGTGATTAATATAACATTTTAAGTACTGAATATATCAATTATTACAGTGTTTTAAAGAAAGTAACTAATATACATAATTTTAGGGTTGTAAGTATGGTAATCTTATTCAGTGTTTCCCAACCCTACTGGCTACGTGAAGTGTTTTTAAAAAATAAACAAATAATAAAATATTCACAGGCTTTATACCAGATCTGCTGAATAGAATCCAAAAACAGTACAGGAGCAAATATATGAATATGCATTAATTTAAAGGTAACAGAGAAAACCTGAGAATCTCTGTTCTATTCATTCATGCAGAGATTTCTATTCTCTGCATTTTGTGCAAGTGGTCCATCACCCCACGCAAGGTGTTAAAGTAGAACAGCCTAAAGTTTTAACAATGATAGGTGTTTCCCATGAGTCAGGTGAATACATAAAATGTAGCTGGGCTACAGGCCCTAAGTACTAAGTGAAGAGATTCCCCCAAACAAGGGGCTCTTGGGTGTACAGCTAAGAATTTGCTCTAATGAAGGCTAGCTTATATTCAGACTGGATCTCCCATATCAGGGAATTCTCCAGTGGGGTTTTCCAAAGATTTCACACATGAGGCCCATGAGAGGGTACACAGAAGTTAGCAAAGTAAAGAAGGAAGAGCAGCAACTGTTGAACTTAGCACAGTTAGCACTTTTTGCCCTCTCTTCTCTGGCCTGACATATTGAAGCAGTTATACCTTAAAAAGAAGGAGGAGGACATTTATCTCAGAGTCAGCTCATGATCCACTTCTTCACTCCCAACTATCATTGCCGCAGTTCAAGACCACACAGGGGAGAGGGGAGAACACAAAAGTTAGATAAAATTTGAGATCAGAGTTTTAACTGAATTTTAAAAGCAAATGAATAGAAAAAAATTAAAAATTTATACCTATGGCATTACAGCATGGAAAATGATTATCAGAGCTAAAAATATTAAATGGGAAAAGAATTCAGAATTATACCTTAACCAAAGTGAGACTATTGTACTAAATCAAGTACGTCTTAAAGCCACCCAACTAAAAGCAGGTTTACGTTTACTGGAACCACACCACAGTGGGGCTAGGCTCTACTAAAATCCCTAAGACTTTTTCACATGGCTTGTTCCTGAGTCAGCTCTTCCTTATGCTGTACTTGTTTCATGGTTTATTGGCTTCAAGCACAGCACTTATATTTACATCCCCCCACACTATATTTATTGTAGAATTTCTCCCATTGCTCCTTTGGTATCCCAAATCTGTCACTTAGCATATCATCTTTTTATTTCTCTCAGCTTGACTTGCAAGTTTGATTTAGCTTCCCTCAGTATCTTCAGAGCTGATAAAAATTTTGAACTGGGTGATGGACATTAAGGAGGGCACGTGATGTAATGAGCACTGGGTATTATATAAGACTGATGAATCACAGGCCTGTACCTATGAAACCAATAATACATTATATGTTAATTAATTGAATTTAAATAAGAAAATATTTTTTAAAATTTTGAACATAAGATAAGGTTCAGGCAAGAGCCCTAAAGCTTCTAACAGGAGTCTTCCTTCACTTTTCCAGGCATACCTGGTTTTATTGCGTTTTGTCCTTTTTTTACACTTCACAGATATTTTTTTTTTAACAAATTGAAAGTCTGTGGTAACCCTGTGTGAAGCTACTGTATCAATGTCATTTTTCCAACAACATTTGCCCACTTCATGTCTCTGTGTCACATTTCAGTAATTTGCACAATATTTCAAACTCTTTCATTATTATTATATTTGTTATGGTAATCTGTAATCAATGATCTTTGATGTTACTACTACTGTAATTGTTTTGAGGTGCCATGAACAGTGCCCATATAAGCAGGTGAACTTAACTGATAAATGTGTGTGTTCTGACTGTTCTATCATCCAGCCGTTCCCCCCCTCCTCAGGCCTCCCTATTGCCTGAGACATACCAATATTGAAATTAGGACAGCTAATAACCCTAGAATGGCCTCTATGTGTTCAAAAGAAAGGAAGAGTTGCACATCTATCACTTTAAATCAAAAGCTAGAAATGATTAAGCTTAGTGAGGAAGGCAGGTTGAAAGCCTTTTGCATGAAACAGTCAAGTTGTGAATGCAAAGAGAAAGTTCCCGAAGGAAATTAAAAGTGCTATTCCAGTGAACACATAAATGGTAAGAAAGCAAAATAATCTTATTGATGATATAGCAGAAGTTTGAATGGTTTAGATAGAAGACCATACCAGCCATAACATTCTCTTAAGCCAAAGCCTAATCCAGAGCAAGGACCTAATTCTCTTCAATTCTATGAAGGCTGAGAGAGGTGAGGAAACTGCAGAAGAAAAGTTTGAAGGTAGCAGAGCTTGGTTCATGAGGTTTAGGAGAAAAGCCATCGCCGTAACATAAAAGTGCAAGGTAAAGCAGCAAGTGCTGATGTGGAAGCTTCACCATGTTATCCAGTAGATCTAGTTAAGATAATTAATGAAGGTGGCAACAGATTTTCAAGATGAAAAAGTCTTCTACTAGAAGAAGATATCACCTAGGACTTTAAGAGCTGGACAGAAGTCAATGCCCTGCTTTAAAGCTTCAAAGGACAGGCTGACTCTCTTGTTAAGGGCTAATGCAGCTGGTGACTTTAAGTATGCCAGCATTCATTTACCATTTCAAAAATCCTAGGATCCTCAAGAATTACGCTAAGCTTACTCTGCCTGTACTGTATAAATGAAACAAGAAGGTCTAGATGGTAGCACATCTGTTTACAACATGGTCTACTGAATATTTTAAGCCCACTGTTGAGACCTATGCTCAGAGAAAAGATTTCTTTCAAAACATGACTGACCATTGACAATTAACCTGGTCACCCAAGACCTCTAAAGGACATGTATGTTAATAAGATTGATGTTGTTTTCATGCCTGCTAACACATCTATTCTTTAGCCCATGGATCAAAGAGTAATTTCAACTTTCAAGTCTTATTAAGAAACATATTTTGTAATGCTACATCTGTCATAGTGATTTCTCTGATGGATCTGGGCAAAATCAGATGAAAACTTTCTGAAAAGGATTTATCATTCTAGATGCTACTAAGAACATTCATCATTCATGGGAAGAGGTCAAAATATCAGTATTAACAGGAGTTTGGAGAGAACTTGATGTCAACCCTCACCGAGTACTTTGAGGGGTTCAAGACTTCAGTGGAGGAAGTAAATGCAGATGTGGCAGAAACAGTGAGACAACTAGAATCCGAAGTGGTCCCTGACGATGTGACTGGATTGCTGCAATCTCATGATAAAACTTTAACAGATGAGGAGGTGCTTCCTATGGATAAGCAAAAAAACGTAGTCTCTTGAGATGGAATCTACTCCTGGGGAAGATGCTGTGAAGAGTGTTGAAATAACAAAGATTTAGAATATTACATAAACTTACTTGACAAAGTAGCAATAATGTTTGAGAGTATTGAGTCCAATATTGAAAGAAGTTCTTTTGTGGGTAAAATGGTTTAAAACTGCACTGCATACTAATAGAGAACTCATTCATGAAAGAAAGAGTCAATCTATGAGGCAAACTCACTGAAAGCTCAGATGATGGTTAGTATTTTTTCTCAATAGTGTTTTGTAATTAAGGTATGTACACTGTTTGTCTTTTTAGACATAATGCTACTGCACACTTAATAGACAACAGTATAGTATAAATAAAACTTTTACATGCACTGGGAAACCAAAAAATTCATTTGACTTACTTTATTCTGGTGGTCTGGAACCGTATCTGCAATGTCACTGAGGTATGCCTGTGTATGTTGATATGATACAAAAAAAAAGATTTCTATAATATTCCATCACTCTCAATTGATTGGTATATAACATTGCAGGTAAAAACCTGGATTCTAGGGCCAGACAGCTTGGGATTCAAATTACCCAAATTACTCATGCTAGCCTGAGTTTTTATATAATAAAAAAAAAAACAGTATCACCTTCTACATAGAACTATTGACAAGATAAGAAAAAATGAGTTAAATATAAAATACGAGAGTATCAGGCACATAATAAGCCTTACATAAATATTAAGTATTTTTACTAGATGATCAGCAATTATGTCTTACTGAAGTCCAGATACATGATGTTGGCCATGGCTGCCTAATAACTACAATCCTATCATAAATAAACAAACATATAAATAAGGCATAATCTGATAAAACTTACATTTTGTTAAGCCAAGCCATATCCTGGTTATTTCTTCTAAATAATTTCTTATAGATTTGTCTGAAAAATTAGTCATTTTCACTTTTTATGAGAGAACATTTACTCACTTGTTTAAATAGCAAAAGTGATACCAAAAATGTATCAATCATGCAAATAAATCAACTGTCCATCTATACTAAATTTTTAGGATATATTTTGGCATTCTGCACTTACTATGTTGTTGTAGAAGATGTTTAAAAAGAAAATCGAACTGAATGTCTCTTTTTTTCATTAACCTGCATAATATACATGGCATCTATACTTGAGAGAAGGCAGAATGTGCCAAGAGGCTCTCACAAATATTGGTAGTAAGATAGAAAACCATTATATTACATTTCAGTGTAATTTCATGAGATACTTCATGAATAACTACACAGGAGACATTGTTAAAAGATCAGGCTTTGTGTATGTAAGGATCTTCTTGAAGGTTATATCAGAGCAATGAAAAATATTCAAAAATATAAGTATTAAAAAGCACCACTGGGATTTTTCAGTGAACAGAAGACACTGATTCAACAGCTGTCACAGTAACCAATGAAGAGCTCAGACAATCAGCATGAATGCGTGCTGCCGCTGAAATACAGGTAGAGAAAAAATAAAAACATTGGTATGCCATACCAATAATACATTATCTTATTTTCAAAATTATTTAACATTTGAACCCTACCATTGATTTTCCATGGCTTATCAAATATATACTATGAAATAAAAACAAAGAAAATGCCAAAAAACCTGAGTGTAAGACATTAGATAAAGACCAGGGAGTATGGAGGGGACAAAAATGAATGCGATCAATCCCTGCATTTGGATTTAGGCTCTAATTCCTGGCAGCCTGATTATTTTTATGACTAATATATCATACCATTCCCTCAGCCCCTCTTCCTCTTTTCTAACTAAGGTTAAGTCACAAGTGTGTAAAATAGTTGGCCTAGATTTTAGAGTATAGAAACACACAAGCCTACCAGTTAATTTGGTTTGGGCAATTTTTATACATTGCATCCTAATTTTAAAGTTAAAAAAAAAACTGAAACATTGGTAACATCATCATGAAATTTATCAGCATGAATTTTTGTGTTATTTCTGACATATATACATATAAAATAGTTACAATACCAAAGGTGAAAAGTTATGACTGGCCTATAATAATGCAGACAATTATTAAATGTTGTTACACAAACTCAAGTCAGAAAATTAATTTCAAAAAAAGCATGTTAACTTGGTTCAAGAGAAACTAATACTAGTAAGGAGAATTCAAAGACTCTAATGAACTGATTATTATTGAAGTATAAGACATTTTAATAAGCAATAAAACATCCAAGCAATTTTGGGTTTTTTATGTATATTTCTAAAGGTGGTAGTTTGCCTTGAGCCCAAGCAATTCAGTTTAATGGAGCCTCAATTTCCACAGGTTGACATGTAGATGGAGTATGCAAAAAGGAAGAAAAACAAGTTATTAAGTTTGTTTTGATGTCTTAACACATATTACATATTAATTTTGTTAGTGAGGGTGCCTGGGTGGCTCAGTTGGTTAAGCAACTGCCTTCAGCTCAGGTCATGATTCTGGAGTCTCCCGCATCGGGCTCCCTGCTCGGCAGGGAGTCTGCTTCTCTCTCTGACCCTCCTCCCTCTCATGCTCTCTGTCTCTCATTCTCTCTGTCTCAAATAAATAAATAAAATCTTTAAAAAAAAAAATTTGTTAGGGAAATGTTTGGGGTTAAGCAGAAAAATAAATATGAATAATCAAGTATCAGAAATATAAAGGTATTTCCATTCCAGTCCAAACATTTATTAACAATATTTTAAGCATTCCTGGAAACAAAGTGTTAGCAACTAGTCGATGTTGTAAAATATCACTGCACCAATATTTTTACACATTTTGAATTTACAGCCTCTTTATGTCTTCATGTAAAACTAATTTTTAAAAAGTATAAGGTCCATATGATTTTAATATAAACATTTCTGTCAACTATAGACAAGCATATAAATCAAACTAGAATATCTCCTTTGATATTTAATCACTTTGCAAGAATTCATACATTTAGTGATGCATTGATTAAAAATAGCTACAGCAAAAGCTATAGCTAAACCAAACTTGTTAATGTATTTTATACTACTATATTTAGTACATAAAAATTTTAAAACTTGTTATTTCATATAATAAACATTAAATGCATGGTTTTAAATCAATTTTCTCTTTTTTGGACCAACATACACAATTTTTATATGATCAATAAGTTGTTCCTAAAGAAATTACCAAAAGCGTTTTATCAGGCATTTAGGAAATGCTTTCCTTTTGTCTTGAATAAGAAATTTATGTAGGTATATATGGGTGTCTATTTCATATACATACGCATATGAACATATGTGTATATACACACACAGAGAAACCTATAGACGGTATGCTGTTCTTATTAATACTCCACTGGATTACAAGTGTTCAAGACTATTTGTGCACTTCACAGCTAGAAATAGTAAACAGTATTCATTTCAGTTGAACAAATGTAAAAATAAGCACACACACACACACACACACAAACCCAGGAAAGGCTGAATGACTGTGGTGTTTCATAAAGTGAAGTAAAATTAGATACCCAGAATGTTTGCACTGAATTCTATAGCACTGTAATATCAGTATGTTAGAAGTTCATCTTGAAAGAGGAAATGTTACAAGAAATAATTTATTACCGCATCTGCAGTATACTGAGAAAATTTTGAGAAATTGACATATGCTTCCTTAACATTTTCACATTTATTGATTTAAAAGTTTGTTGCCCACTCACCAAGGGAAAGCATTTTTATATACTGATGGTTACTTATGGACATTGTCATTATTTGTTGTCCAAGAATCATTCATTTAAAGGCATCTGTGACTTTAATGCAATGCCTGCAACTTTGTGGTACAGTGTTCACAGAAAGTAGGAGTCATTATTATACTAATGTTCCTTTCAATATGAATACATGGAAGATAGACCCAAATCCTCATTACTCAGAAAAACTTCTCTGTGAATTTCCCTATAAATTTCAAAATCTTTGCATATGGCACAGTGATTTCTATGTGCCCAAAACTATACCAAACGGTGTCAGAGACAATGAAAACTCTATCACAAGGTCTAAAGGGAAACTCAGAGATAAAAAGCATCCAATATATTATGCTGTTATGATATACCCTCTCTATGAAAAGATCCTGAACAAATAAATACTAGAACAGACACCTCCAGTGATAGAGAACTCACTGCCCAAGAACAAAAGAAGCTTGCAGGTAAAGTGCATCCCATTCCAGAACCAATCATAAATAGTTATTTCTCACAGTGAGTTTAGGTCTCCCTCAATACAACTTCATCCATGAATCCTAGTTCCCAGCTCTGCAACAGCATAGAAAAGTTACAGCATCTTTTACATGAGAGCTCTGCCTGTATTTACAGAAACAGTCAAAAACTTCCTCTCCAGGCCAAACATCCTAGCACCTTCAGCAAGTCTCCATCTACTGTGATTCACATAGACTCACTCTCTGGTTTATGCTGCTCCATACAGGGTCTGATTTATCAAACATTTCTCATGAATGAACACCTGTTCTGTTTTAGACACACAAGCTCTCATGAAAGGCTTAGCACATTTTCATTATGCACTGTACAAAATCATTTATCTTCTTCACATCTCCCACATCATCTTCATGTACACTTCTTTCAGCTAGGTTTGATCATTCTTACTTTTTTTTAAAGATTTATTTTTATTTGAGAGAGAGAGAGAGAACACGAGCAGAAGAGGCAGAGGGAGAGGAAGAAAATCTCAAGCAGCCTCCATGCTAAGACCGAATTGGGGCTTGATCTCATGACCATGAGATCATGATCTTAGCTGAAACCAAGAGTCAGACATTTAACAGGCTGCACCACCCAGGTGCCCCTGATCTTTGTTTACTTTTTGATAGTTATGGCTTATTCTCTTCTATCAAAAATTCTTTTGACCACAAAGCTGTACTCAGTTTGGAACAATTTACATACTTCATAAGAAAATTTGTAAAGTGTCCCAATGATCTCCTCAATCCTGTTGTAAATGAAATTATGACTCAGTAGCCCAAGAACAAAAGAAGCTTGCAGGTAAAGTGCAGGTGGCGTATCAACTTGCATAGGGCTCAGTGAATCTAAAAAAAAGGAGAGGTACAAGATCCTTTGTTATAAAACACAGAAGGTATACCTCTATTATAAAGATATAATAATGTTGGATGTAAGTAGGTCCTTTCATATTTTAGTCACCACATAATTAGAGAATGCTAACTTTTGAATTAGTGGATTTTATTCCCATATGATCAACAACAGTAAATACTTTTCTACTTCTAAACATTTGAGCTTTTTACAGTACTAAAGGGATTTAAGGGTGTTAATCTTTCAAACTAGTAGTTTCTAAAATATTCAGTAGAAAACATAGTTGACTTCCAGAGAAACTTAACTTTATCTATATACATATTAATTCCCTTAATAGACAAATTTTTATCATTAGAAGATATTTTCTTTAATTTGAAATTCTTTCCTAAAAGATATTAAATTTATTTAAACCTGAAAAAACTGACACATGTGCAAACTAGATATCAAATTATTCCCCCTGGATCTTCCTTGGCTTGCCCTGAAATGAAGTCAGTATAGGCATCCCGACATTTAGCCTTTGCCCTTCCTAGACTCTCCAACTTTCACTTGAATGTATCACTCCTATTGCACCCCATTTGTGGCCTTTTATGTGCTGTGAATCTGATCTTAACTGATATTAACTTCATTACAGGTGTAAGTCAGATAATGTAATCCTGAATGCATTGTTACTTTATATATATATATATTTTTTTAAGATTTTATTTATTTATTTGACAGAGAGTGAGACAGCGAGAGAGGGAACACAAGCAGGGGGAGTGGGAGAGGGAGAAGCAGACTTCCTGCGGAGCAGGGAGCTCGATGCGGGGCTCGATCCCAGGACCCTGGGATCATGACCTGAGCCGAAGGCAGACGCTTAACGACTGAGCCACCCAGGCGCCCTATATTTATTGATAATTAGGGAAGACTGTCTAAGGAAAAAGAAGACTACCCAGTCCTCAAAATACCTGTACTTCTTGATCCAACCAGGCAGTATCTCTATTTCACTCTACAGACTTCTCCATGAATTGCTTTTGCTTAACTATATTTTGCTATGATGCCATCAGAGGTTACCAAAGAAACAGTCCATAAAATTCATTGTGGAATCTCCTGAAGGATGTTGTTGAGAATAATTCTATTATATTATGGCATCTAGGAGAGCCACTCCACTTGGAAAATTTCTAGTCAGGTATTATTACTGAGAACAATTTTTCATCTCAAAAAGAATTGGTTGTTTTTAATCTTATGAGCACCATGAATTGTGTAACTGATTGTATTTACCTTTTGAATTTGATTGGTAGAAAACTGGTAGCTAAATCCATGACCCACCTGTAGTAAGTACATGATTTGCCTTTTTAGTCTCAATTTAGGTTCCACTTTTGAATCCAAAAAAAAAATTTTTTTTTTGCTTGCTTGCTCTTTTAATCTTCATTGATATTTGTAAGTCACTTTATAACTAAGGGGATAAATTAATTACTGAGATGATAAATTAAAATACTATTTTATAATCATCATTGAAGCAGCATAGAAACAGCAACAGTAACACCCAAGAAATGTGGCTTTTAGCTTCATTTAATATCTCTAACATTCATGTTTTCATCTCTAAAATATGGTAAATAATGCCTAACTTAGTTAACTAAGTTCTTATTAGCAAGCAAGACAAAAAATATAGATAATATAAAAAGTAAGATGTTCAATAAAAAGAAAATTATTATAAATATACTTCATTAATATCATGGGAAAAGGACATACAAGAATGTACCAATTGTCCAAATTAAGAAATAAACTGATCATACTTATGCTCGCCTTTGTTTCCCTTGTTATAAATTTAAAAACTGTAATAAGATTATCAAGAGAAATGTCAGAAGAGAAAGAAGACAGTAAGAATGGAGATGAATTTATTATACCTCCAGTAAATTGTTCAGAAACTTAAAAAATAAATGTCAATCAAAATGCTATTTTAAAAATACTATTTTACTAACATTAATCAAATACAAAATAATACTCCTAATCTCCAAGGAAGCACAAAGCAGAGAATATTTTCACAATGCTTTGATTTTTGATAAGTCTTTAAAATATTCTCCATCAGAGAAGACAATGTGCACAAGAAACTTACATTTGTTAAGATAAGAAAATACGCAAAACTAAATTATTTACTATAAAACTTTGTACATTTGGGGTTTATTTTAGCATTCATATAATTAAACTCAACAATCAAATGGAGCAAAGATAACTGAGGGAAAAAATACTAATGCACTATATGTTACATTTCCTTTTTTTTTTTTTATTTTTTTACCCCCTTCACCAATTTTTCCCACTCCCTACCCCTCACCTCTGACAATCACCAGTCTACTCTCTCTTTCTATGAGCTTAGGGTTTGTGTGTGTGCTTTTAGATTCCACATTATGAGAGATCATACGGTATTTACCTTTCTCTGACTTATTTCATTTAGCATAATGCCTTCAAGGTCCATCTACTTTGTCATAAATGGTAAGATCTCAGCCTTTTTTATGGCTGAATAATATTCATTGTATATACATACCACATCTTCTTTATCCATTCTTCTATCAGTGGACACTTAGGTTATTTCTGTATCTTGGCTATTATAAATAATGCTGCAATGAACATGGGGGTGCAATGTCTTTTCCTACTATTGTTTCTCTATTGTTTCTGTTTTCTTCAGATAAATACCCAAAAGCAGAATTGATGGTACATATGGTAGTTCTATTTCTAATTTTTTGAAGAACCTCCATACTGTTTTCCACAGTGGCTACACAAATTTACACTTCCACCAATAGTGCACAAGGGTTCCCTTTTCTCCACATCCTCACACTACTTATTTGTCTTTTTGATAATAGCCATTCTAACAGATGATATCAAATTAGTGATGTTGAACACCTCTTCATGTATCTTTTGTCTTCTTTGGGAAAAAATGTCTATTCAGATCTTCTGCCCATTTTTTAATTGGGTTTTTTTGCTACTGAGTTGTATGGGTTCTTTATATATTTTGGATATTAACACATGATCAGATACATGATTTGCAAATATTTTATCCCATTCAGTAGGTTATCTTTTTATTTTGTTGACGGTTTCCTTTGCTGTGTGGAAGCTTTTAAATTTGATGTAGTCCCATTTGCTTATTACTGCTTTTGTTGTTTTTAATTTTGGTGTCAGACTGAAAAAATCATCACCAAAACTCATGTCAAGGAGATTACCACCTGTGTTTTCTTCTAGGAGTTTTATGGTGTCAGGTCTTATGTTCAAGCCTTTAATCCATTTTGAGTTGATTTTTGTGTATGATGAAAAGATAATGCACTGTCACCTTCTTAAAAATTAATTTCCCTATGATGATCTCTTTATTTACATTTTCTTAAAAATTTATTTTTCCATCATATAATTATATCAAGGTAAAACAGAAAAGTTAGGGATTGTTTATTATGTCATCTTTTCTTAGTTTATCTTTCTACATGACATTTAAGATAGACTATGAAAACAGTGCATTTAACAACAACAAAATATTTTCTAACAACAAAATGGGGTGTAATTTAAGTCCATAATTCAACAAATTCTTTATGCTGTCATTTGCAATGTTATGGTGCCACTTCTCCCAATCCACTCATTTCCTCAAGTATTCATCAAAATATATTTGGCATATGTTGTGGGGAACATAACGGCCAAAATAATATGATAGAAATACTGTAAGAGAGTTCCATAAACTGGAAGACACTAAAGAAGCCAGAAATGATACTAGAGAAGATTAATATAGGAAAGAAAATATGTGTTATTTGGAGCATCCTTATGATAATTTCAGTAAGAACACGGTTTAAGAATTCAGTAAGACATCAAGCCAATGATGGGGCAAACAAATAAAAGACTGAATTCAGAATCAAGTCCATTAAGTAAATTAGCAATTCAGTATGAACTGAGTTCCTAGTAGGTGAACTTGAAAGGAAATGACCCAGTAAGTTTAGATGCCAGGGGTCAAAAATCTGCATCCAGTTACTAACATAGGCATTTATGCCCAACCTCCTCCATCCTAAAACACATGAGTCATTGGTTAGCTCCCAAGCTAGATATGATTTCCTGTCAGTTAATTTCAGAAGGCTTCTTTGAGGTGAATTTATGTTCTGTGAGCATATTATATAGGGATAGAAGAGAGGGGAGGACCCGTTAGGTCTATAAACAAGGGCCTAGAGCAATGGAAAAACGAAGTATACAGCCATTATACATAATATATAATCAAAAGTCTTTTAACCCTAAATATTGTTCCATTCAGGAATCAGAGAAAATTTATTGGTTCTTGTTCTTTGCTGTTTTATTTCCTTTTCAAAAAGGAAATATTTCCATATTATTGTTCTCTACATACCTGAGTAGCTAAGGAGCCTAACTTAACAAACACTATCTTCTGCATTCACATGAATCTATCACTTCTATATATCTGAAAGCTTTGCTACATTTGTATTCCTGCACTTTAGCACTAGCACTTGCTTTAATTAAAAATGGGAACACTAGGCTTATTAGACATCTGCAGTTCTCTGTTATTCTCAACTATGTCACATTGTTTTAACATATCCTTAATCTAAGCATTTACTTTGTCCACCCTAATTCCCATTTTCCTGCTTCAGACATCACATAAAATCTCTTTGTTCATCATGCCATCACACACCCTCTAGTCCTAGGAATTTCTGTTACTCTAAGTATTTCAATGCTGGCTGTCAGTGAATGCTCAAGGGTCTCATTATTAGTTATAGTTTCATAAAATCCAAGATGAATTTCAGACATGAAATTGATCAAATATCTGAAGATACCAATTCCAAGAGACATAGCAGGTGTAAGTTCCACAGAAAGGCAGAACTGTATGTTGAACCATAAAGCATTTATTACATTTGTACTATGTGCATACAAACGCTCAGGTGTTAAAGTGAGATGCTAAAGAGAAAGAAAATGGGTGGGATTGGAACATGTCTCCAAGGCTAAGGAGGATAGAACTATAAAAAGCTAGAGAATGTACAGTATAATATTTCTTTTTTAAAAAAAAAGATTTTATTTACTTATCTGAGAGAGAAAGAGACAGAGAGACAGAGAGCATGAGCAGGGGGAGGGGCAGAGGGAGAGGGAGAAGCAGACTGTCTGCTGAGCAGAGAGCCCAGTGCAAGGCTGGATCCCAGGACCTGGAGATCATGACCTGAGCCAAAGTCAAATGCCTAACGGACTGAGTCACCCAGGTACCCCCAGTATAAGATTTCTGATCATAATAATACAAACTAAAAATTTTAGCCAGTATTTATTGTATAGTCAGACACTGTTCAATATTTAAAGTATATTATTTTAATTCTCACTTTAAGTTAGATGACATTATTAGCTCCATTTTGTAAATTATGAAATGATGGTACAGAAAGGTTGAGTAACGTGCTCTAAATCATACAGCTGAGAAATAATGGAGCCAGGATTTAAACTAGGCAATGTAAGTCCAGTCTGTTTTAGCACTCTAGTCAAATCTACTTAATTTGAGTGGGAAATCAGGAAGCTGTCTGTACAGAATAAACAACAAACATTACTAGAGGAGGGCTGGTTCTAATTAAAACACCATGCAATATAGATTGTATCTTAAATAGTACTCTTCAAACCTGGGAAGAAAGGACTGATTCATAAAATATCCAGTGAAAGTATGAAAGTTCAAGCAGGTGAATTTGGATGCAAGTTGAAGTTTTTCATTTTATGATTCTCAGTCTTAGCTAATATATATGTATTTTTTTCTCAAGTGTGTTTTCATGCTCATGTTTGACATTTGTGGGCAGTCTTGTTAATTAAGCAGAAGTTATCAACAATTAATGTAGTGTGAGCTGTTCCTAAAGTATTATAAATAATACAGTGATTAATTGCCATATCTAAAACAGTCACCCTTTAGTAGACTTCAAAGATGGATTTTCTTGGTTGAATTTGCTGTTGTCTACTTAATAATCATATTCATGTGGAAAAAATCATCTTCGTTACTTCTTTCCAACAGAAAATTATATTTAAACTATTTGCTGTAAGATACTTGTTTTGCTTGGTAGCCAAGAAAATTCTTGTAATTATTATAATAACCTTAAAATTTCTGCTGAATTCAGCACAACTAAAAATTTAACTGCCTTACTAAACTGTTCAATAGCAATTTAAAACTTAATTTTACCATTTAAAATACAATTTAGATAGTCATGGGAATTATGTTTCACCCTCATTCATTATGCTATTTTATTTCTAGTAAATAATAGTTATTAGCTCATCTCTTGTACAAGCAACTTTTGAGTCTTTGCTTACTTGTAGGAGTACAAAAGACAGTCCTTTTTGTTATTAAAATTCCTGATGTAAGTGAACAATTTTTTTTGTTGAAATATTAGAAGGAGCTAGAAATGTGCCTTGTATTTTCATTTATTTCAAAAGAGTATTATTACCATGTTGAAATAGTAAGGAAATGTTAAACTGATTTACACATTGATCTTGAGACTTTCTTCCCATATTCAAAAAGTTGTTGGGTTATTTGTTGTTGCTTTAGTCTTTTTACAGATGTTTGATAGGTATTCCCAACTACTACATTTTTGTTGCTTGTGTGTCAGTGGTCATAAGGAATTACTTGCAACTATCATTCTGTCCTCATCATGAACAATTCTTAACTATCAAAAAATTATCACTACTAAAAGTTTTGAACTTAATTTGAAAAACCAGTTTACTTCACCAAAAGGAGTCAGTCATCTTACCATATCACATTAGAATCACAGGGTATTTGCAGTATTTTCCAGTTCTACACATAACATCCCATAGAAAAACACTGGAATAGTGGCCTTGTATGTATCTCGCAGACAGACAGGAAGCAAAAGGGATACAGGTCCTTTGCAGAGAGGATAACCTTTAACTCTTTTCTCTCTAATAATTATCAAATCCTAGTTGAGAGAATTTTATGGAAGATTCCCTGAAATGAATGTATTTTATTGCAGATCAAGACAGACTACTAGAGAATTATGAACTTGTGTCACACTGCTTGGGTCCCTGTAGAATTGTTTTTATTGAATTTCATCTCAGTAATAGGATGTTGTAAGAAACCCAAATGCTACCTGCCATTATAGGGTAACATTATCCTGAACAATTCAAATGAAATAGTTTTAACACAGCTTCAAATGTATGGAAGTTCAGAGACTTCCCAAAGAGTAACTTTTCCTTTTTGTTTTCTCTTCTATTTTTTAAATCTATGGACATTATAAGTCTTCTAATTTAATTAGTTGAATTAATTGTGTTGCTCCTCTTGTTTTGATTATTGAAAACAAATCTGCAGTTCATGTCTATCAACATCTCTATTCAATACATCTGTGCTAACTTACTTTTGCCTTTGCAATTTAATTATCCTGGCTATGTCTTGCACCCAACTTCTGTACGTTTAAATTTTATTTTAGGATGTTCAACATATTATTGAAAATTAACTGTAATGTTTTATAAAGGAAAATGAGATATAAATAAAATAATTCATAAGAACTATTACTCCCTCTAAGCATATTTCACCAGAATATAACACCTCTTTTCTTTTTAAACTCTATATCATCTTCCCCACTAAGTTCCTCCAGTCTTTCTTTCTTTAAATGTATTATGTACTCAGATAACTCCAAAATGTACATCTCCAGTTCCACCTTTCCCCTGATCTAAACTCCTTTATGTGTAATTGTCTAATCAATACGAAATCTCTACATTGACTTCCAACAGACCTTAATTTCTCCTCCAAATTCATTTGTGTTCCATCCTTCCCCATCCACAAATACCACTGGAATTACACTCATTTGCTCAAAAACATTAGCATCCTCCATTTTCTTCCTTAACAACTAACAGCTCTCCCTATAAAATAGATGCAGGATATGACCATTTTTCACAACATCGATGGCTAGACCATCCCCCCAGTTTGAGTTCTCAACATCTTTCACTGAGGCTACAGCAATGTTTCTACTATTGGTTCTCCATGTTTCTATTATTGGTTCACTACAATCTCCTATCTACAGAGCTTAATTATTTATATTGCACTTTCTGACATTTGACATTAAATAAAATACTTATTAGATTATTTTCTGACTCTACCATTAGAATGTAAGCTATAAGAAGCAAGTGTTGGGGTTAAGGTAGAGCATGAAATCAGCTATAATACCTGGCTTGCTAAAATGTAACACAGCGGCCGCTGGGGGCAATGGAAGGGAGAAGGGTGTAGACCTTTGGAATGCTGAGGCCTGTGTGACCACTCTGCAGTTGGAATGCCGCGGGGAGTTGCCTTCCCTGAAGCTTTCTTAGTCCAAACAGCCACCCTGTGATCTAAGAGATATGTGTATTGTCCCCTAGGCTATGTTTAGCAGAACTTGTAGAACACGCAGATTAGCATATCGTATCTTTCTGAAAACAGATCCTCCTATTTTCAGTAAGACCCCTTGTCACACATCCTGTGCTTGAGAAACAGTGATAAGGATTTGTCATTGTCTTGAAGGACCAATAAAAGCAGGAGCAAAGAAGAGCAAAGGGTTTTCATCTCTGAGCGTTAACCCCCTTGCCTTCTCCTCTCTTTCACAGCAAAGTTTGGAGTGAAAGATTGCTGGCCACTCCCAGCAAGCAAAGAATTCCTTGTCTTGTTCTCGCACTGTTGAACCCCAAGTGTCTAAATAGTACCTTGTAGGTTTCTTCTACTGTCAACTTAGTTAAGCTAAGAGCTATGTTGCCCAGAATCATCTTCCCTTTATGATACTGAGTTAGAGATGGACAAAAGAGGAATTTGCAAAAGATTTGGAAGATGAAAGTGAGGCAGTGGTCATTACTTTCTAAGCATACTTTGGCATCAGATAAGGTGACTAATACAGAGGTGCCCAGCAGATTCTAACTTGTCTTCACTCTCTTCTGTTTCCATTCTTCTTTCCAACTAGTAGCACTACTTGAACAACAGCAGCCTTAAGCCCACTATCAGATTTGTGACCATAAACCAAGAGGGGACAGAGCTCACAAAGGCAAAAGCTTCTAACTGACTTCTCCACAAGGTTCCAGTTGCAGCCCCATTCCAGCAACTGAATGTGCCTTGGTTCTCAGCGTTCTTGTATTAACTCCTATGTCACTAAGGACACTGCTTTCAGAAGGCTGATGGGTGAACTTTTCGAAGATCCTCTAATTCCCCCCTCCATCTCGTCATTTCCCAATCTCCTCCCACAACTGTATAAGTTCTAACTCCTACAATATATCCCTTCTCTCAGTATACTAGTTTCAAGTACTAGACATGAAGAAGGCACCTCTAGGTACTTATTTAATGAATAAATATAAAATACTTTATACAGATCCTAGTACATAAATAGTACTCAAAAATATTCCTTGTCATAACTTACATAATTATCATTAAGATAAATAAAATGTTTAATATAATGCTCTCAGAGGTGTTCATGCACAATATGGAAGTATTTAGAAACCAACCATATGAAAGAAAAAGTGATAGAACTGAAAATCAAGAGCTATTCTCATTAACCTTTTTAGGCTCAGTGTAGTAACTGGCAGAGAATATGTGTTAAAAATTACTGTGTGAATGCCATGGCAAGCTTTATCTATTTGTAAAGCTATCTATGCAATTGGTAATTGCTTTACATATTTATGTATTGTGTGAAGGACAGAACTAGGGATTGAAATCAGTAGGAGGCAAATCAAATAATAAAAAATCTTTTTGTATCAAACAAAAAGTATGATGTGTCTTACAAGCATACAACCTTCCCTTTGTTAGCATTATTTAAAAAATGCTAATAATTGATCTTTAGGAATAAACAGATTCCTGTACTGGCTTGGAGTTTACATAGAATAATCACAAAATTGTCATCAAATCTTCAATTCTATGTATTCTTTAATAGCTGCTATCTGCATAATGGCACCACACTAGGTGTTAAACATTATTGTTTATGTTTATGATGATAACTCCCGAACAAATGTAACATATACATAAAGAATTAATCCAGTCAATTTTATATTATAGTTTAGTATTATATATGCTACCTGGCAAAGCTATAATAGACAACTGTAAAAGGATGGGTTTGTAATCATTGCAGAATTTTCTGAAGGAAAGTGATTTTTCCAGTTGGATGCCTTTCATGCAACTGATTTTTTTTTTTGAGGAGGAGGAGCTAAAGCCTCTTCAATGCAGACATTAGTATAAACCCCAAGAGTAAGTTATATGCTAAAACTGTCTGAACCAATTCACACTTAAAATTTTCTGATGCTTCACAGTAAAGATTAAGAAATGGATGATATACCCTTTCTATAAGAACAGTGTCAACTTTGAATTGATATTCAAGTAATTAAAATAGGTATATTTTTTAATTTTCAGAAATTATTTTCTGATGATTACTACTATCGTTCATTTGAATGATCTTTAAAATAAGTGTCCTAATTCTTAATCGCAGGAAACAAACTGAGTGTTGTTGGAGTGGGGGGTGGGGTGGGAGGGATGGGGTGACTGGGTGATAGACAC
>NW_023270323.1:5973494-6101633 GCF_011800145.1 Mirounga leonina
AAAAAAAAAAAGAAGAAGGTAGCGGGAGGGGAAGAATGAAGCGGGGGAAATCGGAGGGGTAGACGAACCATGAGAGACAATGGACTCTGAAAAACAAACAGGGTTCTGGAGGGGAGGGGGGTGGGAGGATGGGTTAGCCTGGTGGTGGGTATTGA
The DNA here is from genome assembly GCF_011800145.1 of Mirounga leonina. Lineage (NCBI taxonomy): Eukaryota > Metazoa > Chordata > Mammalia > Carnivora > Phocidae > Mirounga > Mirounga leonina. The sequence goes on from NW_023270323.1 coordinate 5,973,650, forward strand.
GGAGGGCACATTCTGCATGGAGCACTGGGTGTTATGCACAAACAATGAATCATGGAACACTTCATCTAAAACTAATGATGTAATGTATGGGGATTAACATAAGAATAAAAAAAAAAAAAAGTGTCCTAAAATGGTTCTGGTAAAACTTTTCTTCTTCAGTTTAAAGCTGCTCTAATAAGTACTTGTTCTTAGAGATGTTCCTTTTCTTTTTTTTTTTTATTAGTTTCAGAGGTAGAATTTAGTGATTCATCAGTTGCATATAACACCCAGTGTTCATTATATCAAGTGCCCTCCTTAATGCCTATCACCAATTATCTCTTCCCCCCCAACCACCTCCTCTTTAGAGATGTTTTTAAGGAAAAAGGGAAGGAGGAAGATGATTTGAAATTGTGCACTATCTTCTTCCTCCCATAGTTTGCTCATTCTCTTCCCTTTTCTAACTCCCACTCAACTTTAAGAAGCAGAGTATAAGAGTACCAAAGCAGTATTTCCTACTTAAACCTGTCACCAGCACCAACAGACCAGATACTGCTACAATCTGAGCTCCAGCTCTTACAGCATTTGCTAAATTCACAAATATGATGTCTATGTTGTTGACATTTATTTGATATAGTTTAACCCTCATCTTAATTTATCAGGGCTGACATTCAGTTCAGGTTCTTTGGTTATCCACCTACTTCTCAATTTTCTCCCAAGGCACTCAAATCTATATCCACAGCTTCAATTACCCCTAGAGGCAGAGTACTCATTTCTTGAGGTACATATAAGAATGTTAGGTGATCTAAATCACATTCCCTTCCCCACATAAGGTAAAAGCCAATTAAGAAACAATCACAGGAGAAAGACAAATGAAGGATTAAAATATTAAGCTTTATTACTGGTAGACTGCTTAGATAGAGTCCCCATTATATCTGTGAACAAAACAGGCTTGCAACATACCACACCTGAAAAGGACAGGATATGTTATCCCAAGCTTATCTCAAGTAGGAGAGACTCACTAATTAAGCTCTTAAGCTCTCTGGAGATAAGTAGAAATAACCTAACTCTACCAAAGAAACAGAAACAGAGACAGAGAGGGAAAGGAATGAACAGGAAGATGGAGAAGAAGAGGGAAAGGGAAAGAGAAGGAGAGGAAGGGGGGAGGAGAGAAAATATGTTTATATCAGTTTTCTCCCCCAAAATCTTAACCAAATAATCTTTCCACCCACTCTAGAGAAAACTGAGTAAAAGGTAAGGTGAAAGGATCAGCATATTACTGTTTTAGGAGTTCTTCCTCAAAGAAATACGAGACCAGAGAAATGAAAGTTTCCCACTAGCATGACCTACTTAACATACCATTTATGGTGTCTCAACAAACATTGAACTCAGGTCCTTCTTGGGGAGATGGAGGGATAGATCCAAACTCAGTGAATAGTACCACCATCACCTAATTAAGCAAGTGAGAACTCTAGATGTTATCCTTGACATCTTTTTTTCCTTGCTCTCTATAAGACCATTAGTAATTCATCTCTATCTTATCCAATAATTAAATCTTGAATCTGCCTTCCACTTCCCTCTGTCCAATCTACCATCATCATCTTTCTCCTTGTCCACTGATACACATATACTCTTAGCCTTCTCCAATCGTTCTTCTACATTATAGACAGGGTGACATCTTAAAAATGCAAATATGATCAGGTCACAAATCTGTTACTTCCACCCCAGGCCTCTCCTGTTCCACTGTCCTCAGTACCCTTTATATTAACCTAACCTCTTTAACGGTCTATTCTTCACCTTCACTTGGCCTCATTTTATACCATCTCCCATGTTCCTCTTTCCTCCAGCCATTTTAGCCTTCCCTTAGCTTACTGCATTTACTAAACCTATTCCTGCTACAGGGCCTCCGAACATGCTTACTGCTGTTACTTATGCTTATTTTTTTAAAATTTTATTTTATTATGTTATGTTAGTCACCATAAAATACATCATTAGTTTTTGATGTAGTGATCCACAATTCATTGTTTTCGTATATCACCTAGTGCTCCATGTAGTACATGCCCTGCCTTAATACCCATCACCGGCCTAACCCATCCCGCCACCTCCCTTCCCCTCCAAAACCCTCAGTTTGTTTCTCAGAGTCCATAGTCTCTCATAGTTCATCTCTCCCTCCGATTCCCCCCCCCAATTTTCCCTTCCTTCTCGTAATGTCCTCCGTGCTATTCCTTATGTTCCACAAATAAGTGAAACCATATGATAATTGACTTTCTCTGCTTATTTCACTTAGCATAATCTCGTCCAGTCCCATCCATGTTGATGTAAAAGTTGGGTATTCATCCTTTCTGATGGCCGAGTAATATTCCATTGTATATATGGACCACATCTTCTTTATCCATTCATCTGTTCAAGGGCATCGCAGCTTTTTCCAGTTTGGCTATTGCGGACATTGCCGCTATGAATATTGGGGTGCATATGGCCCTTCTTTTCACTACATCTGTGTCTTTGGGGTAAATACCCAGAAGTGCAATTGCTGGGTCATAGGGTAGCTCTATTTTAAATTTTTTGAGGCACCTCCACACTGTTTTCCAAAGTGGCTATACCAAATTGCATTCCCACCAACACTGTAAGAGGGTTCCCCTTTCTCCACAACCTCTCTAACATTCGTTGTTTCTTGCCTTGTCAATTTTTGCCATTCTGACTGGTGTAAGGTGGTATCTCAATGTGGTTTTGATTTGAATTACCCTGATGACTAATGATGATGAACATTTTTTCATGTGTCCGTTAGCCATTTGTATGTCTTCCTCGGAGAAGTCTTCTCATGCATTCTGCCCATTTTTTGACTTGATTATTTGATTTTTTGGGTGTTGAGTTTGAGAAGTTTTTTACAGATCTTGGATACCAGCCTTTTATCTGAAGTGTCATTTGCAAATATCTTCTCCCACTCTGTCAACTGCCTCTTTGTTTTGTTGACTATTTCCTTTGCTGTGCAGAAGCTTTTTATCTTGATGAAGTCCCAAAAGTTCATTTTTGCTTTTGTTTCACTAGCTTTTGGAGATGTATCTTGAAAGCAGCTGCTGTGGCCGCTGTCAAAGGGGTTACTGCCTATGTTCTCCTCTAGAATTTTGATGGATTCCTGTCTCACATTGAGGTCTTTCATTCATTTTAAGTTTCTCTTGGTGTATGGTGTTAGAGAATGGTCGAGTTTCATTCTTCTGTATATACCTGTCGAAATTTCCCAACACCATTTATTGAAGAGACTGCCTTTTTTCCATTGCATATTTTTTCCTGCTTTGTCGAAGATTATTTGGCCATAGAGTTGAGGGTCCATATCTGGGCTCTCTATTCTGTTCCATTGGTCTATATGTCTGTTTTGGGGCCCATACCATGCTGTCTTGGTGATCACGGCTTTGTAATATAGCTTGAAATCAGGCAACGTGATGCCCCCAACTTTGTTTTCCTTTTTCAACATTTCCTTGGCAATTTGAGGTCTTTTCTTATTCCATACAAATTTTAGGATCGTTTGTTCCAGCACTTTGAAAAATGTCATTGGAATTTTCATCGGGATGGCACTGAAGGGATAGATTGCTCTGGGTAGCATAGACATTTTAACAATGGTTATTCTTCCGATCCAGGAGCATGGAATGCTTTTCCATCTTTTTGTGTCTTCTTCCATTTCTTTCATGAGTGTTCTGTAGTTCCTAGAGTATAGATCCTTTACCTCTTTGGTTAGGTTTATTCCGAGGTATCTTATGGTTTTTGGTGCTATCGTAAATGGAATCGATTCTCTAATTTCTCTTTCTACAGTTGCATTGTTAGTGTAAAAGAAAGCAACTGATTTCTGTGCATTGATTTTGTATCCTGCCATGTTACTGAATTGCTGTATGAGTTCTAGTAATTTGGGAGTGGAGCCTTTTGGATTTTCCACATAAAGTATCAAGTCATCTGCAAAAAGAGAGAGTTTGACTTCTTCTTTGCTAATTTGAAAACCTTTCATATCTTTTTGTTGTCTGATTGCTGTTGCTAGGACTTCTAGTACTATGTTGAACAACAGTGGTGACAGTGGGCATCTTTGTCATGTTCCTGATCTTAAGGAAAAGGCTCTCAGCTTTTCCACATTGAGGGTGATATTCGCTATAGGTTTCTCATAGATGGATTTTATGAACTTGAGGACTGTTCCCTCTATCCCTATATTCTGAAGAGTTTTAATCAGGAAAGGATGCTGTATTTTGTCAAATGCTTTTTCTGCATCAGTTGAGAGGATCATATGGTTCTTCTCTCTCCTCTTATTAATGTATCTATCACATTGATTGATTTGTGAATGTTGAACCAACCTTGCATCCTGGGGATAAATCTCACTTGGTCGTGGTGGATGATCCTTTTAATGTATTGTTGGATCCTATTAGCTGGGATTTTGTTGACGATTTTGGAATCCATATTCATCACGGATATTGGTTTGAAATTCTCCTTTTTGGTGGGGTCTTTGCCTCGTTTGGGGATTAAGGTAATGCTGGCCTCAGAGAATGAGTCTGGAAGCTTTCCTTCTGTTTCTGTTTTTTGAAACAGCTTCAGGAGAATAGGTCCTGGCCCTGGACTCTTGTTTTTTGGAGGTTTTTGATCACTGCTTCAATCTCGTTACTGGTTATTGGCCTATTCAGGTTGTCAATCTCTTCCTGTTTCAGTCTTGGCAGTTTATAGGTTGCCAGGAAGGCATCCATTTCATCCAGGTTGCTCAGATTATTGCCATATAGTTGTTGATAATAATTTCTAATAATTGTTTCTATTTCCTTGGTGTTAGTCATCATATCTCCCCTTTCATTCATAATTTTATTAATTTGGGTCCTCTCTCTTTTCTTTTGGATAAGTTTGGCCAGTGGTTTATCAATCTTATTAATTCTTTCAAAGAAGCAGCTTCTAGATTTGTTGATCTGATCTACTGTGTTTCTGGTTTCTAATTCATTGATCTCTGCTCTAATATTAATTATTTCTCCACTAATGCCTGGCTTAAGCATCGTTTGTTGCTTTTTCATTAGTTCCTTAAGGTGTAGAGTTAGTTGGTGAATTCGGGATTTTTCTACTTTTTTGAGTGAGGCTTGGATGGCTATGTATTTCCCCATTAGGACCACCTTTGCAGTATCCCATGGGTTTGGACCAATGTGTTTTTGTTCTCATTGATTTCCATGAATTGTTTAAGTTCTTCTTTGATTTCCTGGTTGACCCAAACATTCTTGAGCAGAGTGGTCTTTAGCTTCCCAGTGTTTGAATTTCTGCCAAATTTTTTCTTGTGATTGAGTTCCAGTTTTAAAGCATTATGGTCTGAGAATATGCAGGGAATAATTTCAGTCTTTTGGTATCAGTTCAGACCTGATTTGTGACCCAGTATGTGATCTATTCTGGAGAAAGTTCCATGTGTGCTTGAGAAGAATGAGTATTCTGTTGTCTTAGGGTGGAATGTGCTGTATATATCTATGAGGTCCACCTGGTCCAGTGTGTCATTCAAAGCTCGTTTCTTTGTTGATTTTCTGCTTAGATGATCTGTCTATTGCTGAGAGTGGAGTATTGAAGTCTCCTACAATTAACATATTGTTATTAATATGACTATTTTGGTTAACAGTTGGCTTATGTAGATGGCTGCTCCCAGTTGGGGGCATAGCTATTTACAATTGTTAGATCTTCTTGTTGGATAGACCCTTTGATAATGATATAGTGTTCTTCTGTGTCTCTAACTACTGTCTTTAGTTTAAAATCTAATTTGTCTGATATAAGAATTGCTACCCCAGCTTTCTCTTGAGGTCCACTGGCATGGAAGATGGATCTCCATCCTTTCACTTTCAGTCTGGATGTATCTTTAGGTTCAAAATGAGTCTCTTGTAGACAGCATATGGATGGGTCCTGTCTTTTTATCCAATCTGCAACCCTGTGCTGTTTTATGGGAGCATTTAGGCCATTCATGGTGAGAGTGATTATTGAAAGATATGAGTTTATTGTCATCATGTTGCCTGTGAAGTCCTTGTTTTTATAGATTGTCCCTGTAAATTTCTGTTGTATATCTCTCTTAGGGTCTTTCTCCTTCTATAGAACCCCCCCCCCCCAATATATCTTGCATGGCCGGCTTAGTGGTCACATATTCTTTCAGTTTCTGCCGGTCTTGGAAGCTCTGCATCTCTCCATCCATTCTAAATGACAGCCTTGCTGGATAAAGTATTCTTGGCTGCGTGTATTTCTCATTTAGTACCCTGAATATGTCTTGCCAGCCCTTTCTGGCTTGCCAGGTCTCTGTGGATAGGTCTGACGTTATTCCGATGTTCCTCCCTCTGTATGTAAGGAATCTCTTCCCCCTAACTGCCCTTAGGATGGTTTCCTTGGTTCTAAGACTTGCAAGTTTTACTATTACATGCCGGGGTGTTGGCCTGTTTTCCTTGATCTTGGGAAGGGTCCTCTCCGCCTCTAGGACATGAATGTTTGTTTTATTCCCCAGATTAGGGAAGTTCTCAGCTACTCTTTGCTCAAATATATCTTCTAGTTCTTTCTCTCTCTCAACCCCCTGAGGGATTCCAATAATTCTGACATTGGAACATTTCATGAGGTCACTTATTTCTCTGATTCTATTTTCATGGATTCTGAGTTGTTTTTCCCTGGCCTCCTTTTTTTCCCTTTTTATCTATTAAATTGTCTTCCAGGTCACTAATTCGTTCTTCTGCCTCACTTACCCTAGCTGTTAGATTATCTAGATTTGATTGGATCTCATTGATAGCATTTTTAAGTTCTGCCAATTCAGCTTTCATTTCTGTCCTTAGAGACTCTATGTTGCCATTAATTGATTTCTCCATTCTAACCATTGTCTTCACAATTGCTAGCCTGGGGCTCCTGGGTGGCTCAGTTGGTTAAGTGATTGCCTTCGGCTCGGGTCATGATCCTGGAGTCCCTGGATCAAGTCCCACATCGGGGTCCCTGCTCGGCAGGGAGTCTGCTTCTCCCTCTGACCCTCCCCCCTCTCATGTGCGCTCTCTCATTCTCTCTCTCTCAAATAAATAAAATCTTTAAATAAATAAATAAATAAATAAAAACAATTGCTAGCCTGAATTCCATCTCTGACATCTTGGTTATATGTGAATCCATTTGTAAATCTGTGGCATAAATCATAATCTCTGAGTCTTTCCTATTTTGGGGGTTCCTCCTTCTAATCATTCTGTTGAGGGGTGGTTGAGGGAATGTATAGAGTCCAAATTATTGACCACAACCCAAGCAAGATGAACCTGTTTTCTAGGGACCTTAGGGTTGCTGGCCTCTTGTTTTCCCAGCCTGTCTTCTGGAGTGGGCCTACTACACTGTTACTCAGGCAGCCCTGTTTGGGCAGAGTTGCCCTGCCCCCTGCGGTGGTTGATGGGCTCAGTGAAAACCAGTTTTGGGGGGCTTTTGTTCTCTGGAGGCTTTTCCTGGTGGCTTCTCGCGTCTCTTCCAAGAGTCAGAGCAGAAGAGACCATTTCCAGCCCTCTGCCTCAGAGCAGAGAGATCGCAATATATTCTTCAGTGAGCTCTCCAGGCCACACTATTCCCGTTTCTGTCTGTGCTTCTATAAACTGCAGCGTCCTGGGTTGTGCGCCCCTCAGCTGTGCTCCCAGTCCTCGCCTCCAGGTCAGGGCACGTCTCTGCCCTTTTTGCTCCTAAAACCGCTAGTCTCCCCCAGTCTACAAGCACAGCCCTGCCGCTCCAGGTTTCCATGGGGGGGCTGCCCTAAAGTCCTTTCCCCGTTGCTACCAGTCTATGAATCTGTGCCCTGTCCCCAGTGTGGGAGGCTTTCACTCATCGGTGGTGCAGGATCCTGATGGCTCCCTCCCCGTTCTGTTTATCCTTCAGTATCTGCCCACGGAATCACAGCTCCCTGCTTCGTACCTCAAAACCAAATGCCTGCAATATTCCGTTTGTAGAGATGCAGATCTGTCTTCAAACATCTCAGGCTGATTTCGTGGGTGATCAGAGTGGTCTGGTAGATATCCAGCTCAATTCCGGGGACCAGTGGAATAAGATCCCCTACTCCTCTGCCATCTTTTCCCCACTCTCACTTATGCTTATTCTTCAAACTTCAGCTCAGTCATCACTTCCTTAGAGAAGCATCTCTGACCACCAAAACTACCCTTAGAATCTTCCATTATACGATGTAGTACTGTGTGTATTGTTCCTTCTTATCACATATAACTATCACAATTTTATATTTTTGTTAATTATTTGATTCACAATCACTACTTCATATTTATTAAACTATATGCTCCACAATGGCACATACCTGAATGCTATCATATCTAGTGTTCAGTACATACCTGGTATTGAAAATAACATTTGTTGAATTAGTGAATAAGTGATGATCACTGCACCTTCACCTTTACATTATATACTCCACTAGACTATGGGTTCTTTGAGAGTAGGAACTTTATATTTTCCCTACTCATTTTCATACTGTAGCAATTATTCATTATTTACTAAAATCAATTCTATCCAAAGTTGTTAATACAGAATAAAGAAAAATAAAGAAAAAAAAATAGAGCCCTTTTTTCAAGATAATCTAGTAAATTGTCTTTTGCATTACTTTTCAAAGTATGTTACTCATATCATTTTCATAGAGTTCCTAAATTTTCTGTTACCTCTATTTAGAATTTTTTAATTTAGGATTTTTAAATGTATATATAATACATTTCAAATCTATTTTTTATTATTTATGGAAGGATTATCATAGTGTATTATTTTCCTTTATCAAAGAGAAAAACTATTTTCATGAATTAACACATTATCATTAATAAACTAGTTAGCAATCATTTTTGTCACCATTCTGAACATTAAAATGATCTATCTTTGCTGTAGAGTTTAATGCAATTTAGTATACATGAGATAATGTACATGAAAATAATTTATTAACAATAAAATGATGTAGGAAGGTGAATTATTGCTAATATCAATAATTTTGTTAGGATATATCAGCAATGATACATGTAAATAAAACATTAGATGAAAAAGCTTGTCAGAAACTGCTTTTCAATTGTAACAAGTTATGAAAGATAATCTTATTGGTTAAGGATGACTCATTTAATTTATTTTGTTCTTCCCCAGCAAAAAAATAAGGCAGGGTAAAAGCATGCTCTGGATATCCTAACAAACCTCTTGTCTAGGATATCCTTACAGAAGTGGAATGAAAATGATTTTTTTATGAAGTAATGAAAAGCTGACACACTTTATCATGGCACTACAACCTATCAATCCCTGAGATTTTAAATTCATGTTTTAATTTTAATTGTAAAATATTATATTGAGTGAGATTTTTTTCCTATAAAAATATCAGTCTTGGACATAACCCTATAAATGGTTAACAATGAAAATTAATGCTAGCTAGATGAATATCCTAACAGAAACTAAATCTGAAAAAAAAATTTTCCATGCAGAATGTTTGTACTATACTATAGAATTTATAACCAAGAGGAACCCTGGAGATATAAAGGTATTTCCAAGGAGAAGTTATTTTCTAGACTAATTGTTCACAACCAAAAGTTTTTCTTTGTCCCAGCTTCTAGGAAAAGCTCATAAACATCACTGACATCATCAGCCAAATGATGAATTAAGCATCAGCTCCCTCTGGCCTTCTGGCTATACCTCAAAATCAACCTAGTGTTCATTCTTTCAATTACTCTCTGATCAATATGTTAACTCATTTGCTGCTACTGCTGCTTTTCCTTCTCTTCTTCTTCTTCTTCTGGCCTCTGTTTATGTAGTATTTACTCTTAAAAACTCTACATTTGCATTAACAGTCATCTATTTCCTTTCTCTAGCTACTAAGGCCCTCTGGAGAAGATCACAAAAGCTTTGCAGATTTGAGCCATCAAAGAGTCAATGTTCAGACTAACTTTTGAATTTTCAGGGCTGCCTGATAATCCTTCTTTATATCTCTAGTCAGCTTCCTTGTTATACCCCCAAAACAATTGTTCTTAACTTTTATCATTCCGATAAAACCTAACCTTCCCACTAGCTACTGTCATGGACAATGGCATTATTTTCTACTTCACCAAGAAAACAGACAGCATCATGCAGCAACTTCCTCAAATTAATGTTCTCCAGTCTACAAATTTACTTATTTATGATGTCAAGCCTTCACCACATGTTGCCAGTCTCAGGGCAAAACTATTCTGCTTCTCAGATGATCTATGATTCCTATTTTGTTATGTATTTTTAACCCCTCTCTCTAGTTTTTCACTGTAACCTTATTTCAACCTATTTTTTAATTTAATCTTAAGATGCCTAGGTTATTTCTACATTTAAAAAATCCCCTGACAATCCCACAGCCTCCTCTAGCAAAATCTAGCATGCTCCTCCTCACAATCTGTAGATTCCATCTCTTTTTACTTAAAATCCATTTATCCTTCAAAACACTACAATCTTAAGCTTCTTTGTTCATTATTGCAACAAAACTGCCTCCACTAACATCAGCAGTGTCTCCCAGATACATTTATTAAACTCTACTAACATTTACTTCTTTTTGAGGTTATCTTCACCTTTCAGTTTCCAGGACAATCTCTCCCACTTTTCCTGCTGCATTTCTCATCCCATCCTTTTAAAATCCTTCATAATCACTTTGCATATGTAAACCCCTGAAATGGTGGCATTCCTCAACACGTAATTGTTGGTTCTGTAGGTTCTTTTTGTTGTTTTATCACTTTGGCACCTTTTCTTCCTTTTTGATTTATACTTCCTGTCTAATCTTTCTCCTTTAGCCCACATCCATAACCTTACTGACTTGGATAGCGCTTTGGCACCACAAACTCAAGGTCTACATCTATATATCTTTTATTCTTTCACCTCTTCCATTATTCAGGTTACCAACAGGTCTCAGTCTAGCATTTACATCTTCCCATGAACTGGATCATTCTTCAACTAATACACATAGTTTAATTTTAACTCAATTTGTTTTAAATGTATATGCAATCAACAATAAATACAGGGAATGCTTTGCTAGAGGCCCCAAGAGGAATGAGCTACAGACCTCCTCTCAAGAAACTCATAAAAATTTATACAATATAATATTATAAATGCAAAAATTCACATGTGTAAAAGATAAAGAGAAAATACAGAAGAATATCATAAGTAAAACAGAAGAATGCTCATTAGGACTGTCAACAGAAAGTTTCTGAGGGGCACCTGGGTGGCTCAGTCATTAAGCATCTGCCTTCGGCTCAGGTCATGGTCCCAGAGTCCTGGGATCGAGTCCTGCACTGGGTTCCCTGCTCAGCAGGGAGCCTGCTTTTCCCTCACCCTCTGCTGCTCCCCCTGCTTGTGCTGGCTCGTTCTCACTCTCTCTCTCTGTCAAATAAATAAATAATATAATCTTCAAAAAAAAAAAAAAAAGAAAGTTTTTGAAAGTAATAACCTTCACTTTAGGTTGAAGGTCACAGGATTTGCTCCAAAGAACAAAAGAGAGAAGGACACTTATTACAGGCCAGAAAACACAACTGCAAAGAAATAAAAGTCTGAAATGCCAGGGTATGTTTGGTGACCTATAAGCAATTCAGTGTTTCTGCCTTGTAAAGTGCAACAGGGTATGTGATGAGCTAATAATGATGCTAAATGGAATGGCAGGAATGAATACTTATTGTTATTACAAATTTTCAGTTAATGAATTTTAAGTGTAAAAAATTAATGTGAAAGTGGAGAAGAATAAGAGGTGATTAACTCATATAAAATAATTCATTTCTAAATTTAAAATTATTTTATATGATAAATGAAAATCTTTGAGGTTAAATAAAATGCAGAAGTATAAAAATTACAGATCAACATTATAGAAAAATTATCATCAAGGGTAAAAAATAAATGTTGTTCTCTTTTTCTTTTCCTTCAGTTCTGCATTTTCAGAATTAGGAGATTCAGAAAAGAAACTTATTAAGACTGTCACAATTTATATTACAAAGAAACAATTTGCTTTTATGATGAAACACAAATGCTCTTCTTAAGTATGCAATAAATCAGTTGGCACATAACTTATTCTCCAATTTCAAAATGGTTTTATTTCAATATTGAACTGCAAGTAAGACTTCTAACTTATTTCCTGAAAGAAACAGAATGTAAATGATGGTTACTTTTCTAGGTTATCTCACAAGAGCCAATTTAAAATATACACATATACACACAAATAGATTATAAATATCTAACAGAAATAGAAAATTAGGATTTTTGGTGAATAGGTGATGGATCTTAGATCTGAAAATGTGGAGAAAGCAAAGAGAATAAATACACCACACACACACAAGGTACAAATTTATTATATATGAAATGCCTTGCTAGAGAGGCTGGAGACAGTATGCAAAAATCTTTACAATGTAACAGGTGAAAATTGTAAAAAGTAAATGTATTAAAAATCAAGAAAAGGGGGAAACTGTTGTAGGATTAAAAACTATACTAAGAATGTGTAGAAAGTGCAGCAAGTTTTACAAGGCTCTGTTTCTAAATGTTTCCACAGAAAAATCCTCAAGGTCCATTTTGTAAAAATAATTTGAGGTGAGGTGTGATGTCAAATAAAAGGAGTTCAAGTATATGATTTTCTGCTAGAATGGCTGATTCAATAATAATGTTTGTTTGTTTGTTTGTTTTTTACTTACTAAAGAAATAGCCAGACCAATGTTGATATTAATGATAGACACAAACTCACCACACATTAAAACCTGCTGAGAAAACATAATTGCCTTCTTCAGTCATCATAACAATCTTGGGAAGTAGGCACGATAGATCTATAAACACTTAGATATAATTCTGATATCCAAAAACACAGTAAAAAACAAAAGTTGGGTTTTTGTTGCTTATTTTTTCATAAATCTGACACATAAACCCTTTTCATGGGAAATATTGACCTGAACTGGGGTGAAGTTATAGTTTTCATTTATCTCACTGTGAATGACTATTAATATGTTTCTTTGAAAAAATACAAGTCGCTTAGCAGATCTGAGGTTATTACATATTGTATAGATATGTACGATATTACCTTTCTAAAAATCCAGTGTTTCTGGATTCTTAAACATATCTGCCCCCAAGAGTTTTAGGTAAAGGATTGTTAACCCCTACTGCTACATGCATTTCCTAAGTGAAATAAGCGAAGCCCAAGAGCACACATCCAAAATGTGTCCAAGATCTGAATCCAGGTATAACTTCAGAATTTAAGCTCTTACCCACTATATATATCACCTCTGTATAAAAACTGTGTTTCTAGTAGAATGTCAGCTCCATGAAATCAGAGATTTTGTCTAATTTATTCAATCTGTTGTTGTCAATGCCCAGAAAAATATTTGGGAATTGGATACAAAATAGGTGCACAAAAAAATAAATGTTTGTGGATGCATGAATTGTATCTGTCAACTCAATCTTTTGTAGATATTGACCTAAAGTGAGTTCAAAATATAATTCCTAACAAGGAAAGCTCTCCTGTGTTCAGCTAAATGTACTGCCATGTTTTAAGAGTCAACATTAAGTATAACACTAAATCTCCCCTGTGAAGGAAAGAAGCCTAATGAAATTATGTGCCCAAATGTGAAGTCTGTTCTAACACATAAAGATGCCATAAATGGCATTGGCAAAGGATATGGTCACAATCAGGATAGCCTGGAAGAAGACTAAACAGCTACATCAGGCTTGGATATAACATTTATATTTTCTTATAAAATCAATATGAGGAGTCTTTTGAACAAGAGAGGGCATACCCAGACCATGTTCTTCTTATAGCCATATCTTGATTCTCTCTCTATTAAGAATACTGACAGCTAGACAAAAACTAGTGCAATATCTATGGGCAAAATAATGCAGCAAATGTTCCACAAAATGACCAACAACAACAACAGACCAGCACTGACTGGGACCAGGGCACACCCCCTGAACAAATTCTAACTATGTCAATTGTACCCCTCTTTCCTCGTTGCCAGAGTATCTGTGGTGGTGTTGAATCCTAGTTTGTAGGAAGGTGTTTCGTATTCACCTAAATCAATAATTGGATCAATTTCATTTACAACACAGATACATATTTACTATGCACATTTTTAATTTATGTTGAATATTATGTTTCATTTTCACATATCACTGTGTGTTTTACTATACCAGCATCTGATATCTGTTAAAAATTCAAGTTCCTGAAGGTTCTCGAGTCCCAATTTTGAGAAATAAATGTTTGAAATGGTAATTTTTAAATTCACCTACAAAAGTAACACTGTCTGGAAACAAAAAAAAACAAACTCCTAAGTACAGATAACTAATGATTGCAAGAGAAAAGGCAGGTGGGGGGATGGGTGAAATAGGTGAAGGGAATTTTTTTTTTTTAAGATTGATTTATTTATTTGAGAGAGAGAGAGAGTGCAGTGGGGAGGGGCAGAGGGAGACATAAAGGGAGTCCCAAGCAGACTCCACGCTGAGCACGGAGCCATATGCGGGGCTGGATCCTATGACCCCAAGAGCACAACTGGAGTGGAAACCAAGAGTCACCTGGGGCGCCTGAGAGGTACCAGGTGGAGAGAATTTAAAAAAGAGAAAAACTGAGACACTATGAATTTTAAGTTGAGTGACATAATGTATCAGAAAGCAATAAATATCTATAAATCAATTATGCTATCTACATACAGTATACTATTGTTCTCTAGAGTTAATCTGCAGTCTCTAGAATCTTGTGTGGATTGTTTGAAGGGGTCTCTTTAAAAGAATGGGGAACTATATTAATGGAAAGGCAACTCTAACAACCAGAGGAAAGAAAACCCTCTCCCTCCGTACCACTGCTCGTCTGACATAGGTTTGTTTTGTTTTTCTGTTTTGTTTTGTTTTGTGGCACAGTAACCACAAACCAGATTATAAGAAAAAAACAAGAACTAAAGAGAAAAAAATTGAAATAAGGAAATGAGAGGAGATGACATAAGAATAAAATGAAGTTTAAAAACAAAATAAGTAGAAACAAATTAGAGACATAAAAAGCCTAAAAGATCAGCATCTAGGTGATAGATTAAATAGATGAGTATCAGGGAAAATATATAATACTCTTAAAGGAATTATTATACATTAAAATCATATAAGCTATCAAGATAAAGTTAAAAACTTAAAGCCGGGGGATTTAAAAATAGGTAAAATTTTACATTTCAGAGATAGAGGATACTAAGAATATGAAATAAAGCACCAAAAAGGCAAAAACACAAAATATTTGAATATATAAGCATGACTGAATATTAGAGATAAGTTTAAAATAAAAGAAGGCTCATTAGCAAAATAAAATATATGAATGTAAAACTACAGTGTAGCAGGCTTAAAGATTAAAGAAAATTGAACATGTTTCCTTATTGAAAACAAATGTTTAAAGGGAGGGGTGGGGGGGATGGGGTAACAGGGTGATGGGTATTAAGGAGGGCACGTGTTGTGATGAGCACTGGGTATTATACGCAACTAATGAGTCACTGAACACTACATCAAAAATTAATGGTACAGTGGCTAACTGAAAATAATTTAAAAAATGTTTAAAGTGGTGAAAAAAAGAAAAAAACAAAACATAGATATAGACAAGGAGCACAATCCTTGACCATTCCTGAAAGACTATCTCCCAGGGGTGTGGCATTGTCTGTTTAGCAGTGGAATCTCCCTAACTGAAATCCTGGAGGGTAGGGAGGATAGCAATGCTCCCTAGTTAGAATCCTCACCCCCAGTTCCTTCCATCAGCTCCCAAAGTTTTAAGAATGTACCATTCTATTTCTAAACTCTCAGGATCAGCCCCCTCATAGAAACAGGCCCTCTGTTTCCCCAGCACAAGCAATGGCTTATCCAGCCCTGCAGAATTCCCCAGCTGACTGTGAAAAAGGAGAAAATAAACCAAAATAATCCAATTTTTTATTAAAGAAAATACAGATTTCATAACAATATACATGACATGAAAATTTTGTTGGTGCTAATCTATATTATTTTTAATAATTTATATGAAAAACTGCTTAAATTATAAAAGACTAGTATTGACTTCATTTGTTTCCCAGACAGAAAGCTTAAATGTGGGACTACCTGGTTGGAAAGAGGAGACCAGAAAGGCCCCCTTACTCTTCAGGGAAGAAAGCTCTTGGTACTTCCCAAGGCAAAATACCCCCGTTCATTTGCACATAATACTATTCTGCCTTCTGTTCCTAAGCCAGGTGTCTTGTATATATTTTTTTTCAAATTCTAATCAGAACACTTAACATCACTGGATGTTTTACAATAACACTACAATGAGAGTGACTTGCTTGACTTTTGAGTATTTCTTTTTTTTTTCTTTTTTTTTTATTCTTATGTTAATCCCCATACATTACATCATTAGTTTTAGATGAAGTGTTCCATGATTCATTGTTTGTGCATAACACCCAGTGCTCCATGCAGAATGTGCCCTCCTCAATACCCACCACCAGGCTAACCCATCCTCCCATCCCCCTCCCCTCCAGAACCCTGCTTGTTTTTCAGAGTACATCGTCTCTCATGGTTCGTACCCCTCCGATTTCCCCCGCTTCATTCTTCCCCTCCCGCTACCTTCTTCTTTTTTTTTTTCCTTAACATATATTGCATTATTTGTTTCAGAGGTACAGATCTGAGATTCAACAGTCTTGCACAATTCACAGTGCTTACCAGAGCACATACCCTCCCCAGTGTCTATCACCCAGTCACCCCATCCCTCCCACCCCACCCCCCACTCTAGCAACCCTCAGTTTGTTTCCTACAATTAAGAATTCCTCATATCAGTGAGATCATATGATACATATCTTTCTCTATTTGACTTATTTCACTCAACATAATACCCTCCAGTTCCATCCACGTCATTGCAAATGGCAAGATCCCATTCCTTTTGATGGCTGCATAATATTCCATTGTATATATATACCACCTCTTCTTTATCCATTCATCTGTCGATGGACATCTTGGCTCTTTCCAGTTTGGCTATTGTGGACATTGCTGCTATAAACATCGGGGTGCACGTACCCCTTCGGATCCCTACTTTTGTATCTTTGGGGTAAATACCCAGTAGTGCAATTGCTGGATCACATGGTAGCTCTATTTTCAACTTTTTGAGGAACCTCCATACAGTTTTCCAGAGTGGCTGCACCAGCTTGCATTCCCACCAACAGTGTAGGAGGGTTCCCCTTTCTCCGCATCCCCACCTACATCTGTCATTTCCTGACTTGTTAATTTTAGCCATTCTGACTGGTGTGAGGTGGTATCTCATTGAGGTTTTGATTTGGATTTCCCTGATGCCGAGCGATATTGAACACTTTTTCATGTGTCTGTTAGCCATTTGGATGTCTTCTTTGGACCCAAAACCATAAGATACCTAGGAATAAATCTAACCAAAGAGACAAAGGATCTGTACTCAGAAAACTATAAAATACTCATGAAAGAAATTGAGGAAGACACAAAGAAATGGAAAAACGTTCCATGCTCATGGATTGGAAGAACAAATATTGTGAAGATGTCAATGCTACCTAGAGCAATCTACACATTCAATGCAATCCCCATCAAAATACCATCCACTTTTTTCAAAGAAATGGAACAAATAATCCTAAAATTTGTATGGAACCAGAAAAGACCCTGAATAGCCAGAGGAATGTTGAAAAAGAAAAGCAAAGCTGGCGGCATCACAATTCCGGACTTCCAGCTCTATTACAAAGCTGTCATCATCAAGACAGCATGGTACTGGCACAAAAACAGACACATAGATCAATGGAACAGAATAAAGAGCCCAGAAATGGACCCTCAACTCTATGGTCAACTCATCTTTGACAAAGCAGGAAAGAATGTCCAATGGAAAAAAGACAGTCTCTTCAACAAATGGTGTTGGGAAAATTGGACAGCCACATGCAGGAGAATGAAACTGGACCATTTCCTTACACCACACACAAAAATAGACTCAAAATGGTTGAAAGACCTCAATGTGAGACAGGAGTCCATCAAAATCCTAAAGGAGAACACAGGCAGCAACCTCTTTGACCTCAGCCAAAGCAACTTCTTCCTAGAAACATCGCCAAAGGCAAGGGAAGCAAGGGCAAAAATGAACTATTGGGACTTCATCAAGATAAAAAGCTTTTGCAAAGCAAAGGAAACAGTCAACAAAACCAAAAGATAACCGACAGAATGGGAGAAGATATTTGCAAATGACATATCAGATAAAGGGCTAGTATCCAAAATCTATAAAGAACTTATCAAACTCAACACCCAAAGAACAAAGAATCCAATCAAGAAATGGGCAGAAGACATGAACAGACATTTTTCCAAAGATGACTTTTGAGTATTTCTAAGACCAAAGACCTGAAATTTACAGGGATAAATGTGCTTTTATTACATTGAAATTATTTAATGTTATCTTAATGTTGTATGATTTATAGCCTCATTTCTAAAAAGGCACTAAAGTAGTTATACTGAATTCAGTATAGAAGCAATATGACCTTATGAAATACTTTCATGTGCTGAAATTTTTTTTGTATTTCTGAATATATAGGCTATCACCTACTTTTGAGATTAGAGTCAGGGACACTTTTATCCAAATCAAAATTTTTCTCCTTATATATTGGTATGTTGAAACTCTACATATATTAAAACATGAATTACGGCACAGACATCTGAGACATCAAGCATAAAAAGACCTTATCCTCCATAGCACAGGATGGAGAACTACTTCAGTACACTGAGCCACCTAATTCCTTTTATAGTTTTAATTGTACTCTTCTCCTTTTCTACATATATATAGCACTTACCAAAATTTGTAATTACATAATTATATATGGTTATTAATCCAGTCTCAATCTCCTCTAATAAAATGTCAGTTCCATGAGAGTAGTGATCATATATTTTTATAAATAGTATTACTAACATTTTGTAGTATTAATAATGTTCCAGGCATAGTTTAAAGTACTTGAAGTACTTAAATATATTTAATTCTCCATAACAGTCCTTTTATGGTTATTATTTGATTTTGCAAAGAAGGAAACAGAAGGAAGTTAATTAACTAGCCCAAAGTCCAATTATTGGGAAGTATGGAAGCCATTCTTCAAACCCACCCAATTCCCTGGTTCTGACATTTGTGTTCTCAATGACTATGTTAACTTGGCTTGGTTATAAATGGGCTCTAGAATCAGACTGCCTTTTTTAATTCTAGTCCCACTGCTTATTAACACAGTGACTTAGGTAAAGTTACTTAACTCTCTTGTTTCCTTTTGGAAAAAAATAATACCCACCTACTAACACTAAGAATGGGTGATAAAATTAAATTAGTTATTACACAGAAGCACCTAACCCTGATACCATGCTTGCTTCATTGTAGGTATCCAAAATAGATTTGTTGAATGAATGAAGACAAAATTACTATATAGACACATGTAACATATCCTTCCTAGCTTCTTTGCTTTTTGTTTTCTAACATATCATCAAATTGCCTATGATCAACTCCTCTGGGGAAAGAATTGTTAAAAATGTAAATGAACTCCTGGAATAAAACACAGGAGTCACTTTGTGACCTTGAATTAGGCAAATAGTTTCTAAAATATGACAACAAAAGCAC
This sequence comes from Mirounga leonina, assembly GCF_011800145.1. Classification (NCBI taxonomy): domain Eukaryota; kingdom Metazoa; phylum Chordata; class Mammalia; order Carnivora; family Phocidae; genus Mirounga; species Mirounga leonina. The sequence continues at coordinate 5,993,181 of NW_023270323.1, forward strand.
AGCAATAGATAAATTGGACTTCATAAAAATTAAATATTTGTGTACATCAAAGGACACCATAAAGAAAGTGAAATACAACCTAAAGAACAGGAGAAAAATTCTGCAAATCATATATGTGATTAGGGACTTGTATTGAGAATATACAAAAAGCACTTACAATTTAACAATAAAAAGACAACCCAATTTAAAAATAGGCAAAGAATTTCAATATATATTACAAGGAAGATGCACAAGCGACCGATAAGTACATGAAAAGATGCTCAACATCATGAGTCTTTTGGAAAAGGCAAATCAAAGGCTTCATGATATACCACTTCACACACACAGGATGCTTAATTAAAAAAAAAAAAAGAGTAGGCAATTTCAAGTGTTGGTGAGGATGTGGAGAAATTTCAACCTTCATGCGCTGCTGGCAGGAATTTGGTGCAGCCATTTTTGAAAAGAAGTTTGGCAGTTTTGCTCAAAATGTTAACATAGAATTATTTATCACAGGACCCAGTGATTCAACTCTTGGTACAACTCAAGAAAACTAAAAACATACAACCACATAAAAACTTGTACAAAAATGTTTATAGCAGCATTATTCATAATGGCCCAAAAGGGGGAACAATCTAAATGCTCATCAGCTGATGAATGGATCAACAGAAAGTAGTACGTTCATAATATGGGTTATTATTCAGTAATAAAAAAAATGACATATGCTATAACATGGATGAAACTTGAAAACATTTAACCAAGTGAAAGAAACCAGTAACAAAAGCCCACATAGCATATGATTCTATTTATCTGAAATGTCCAGAATAAGCAAATTTATGGAGACAAAAAGTAGATTAGCGGCTGCCAGGGCCTAGAAGGAGGGGTGAATGGGAAGTGATTGATAATGGGTATGAATTTTCTTTTTGGAGTGATAAAAATGTTCTAAAATTAGTGGTAATGATTGTACAACCTTGTGAAAAAAAAAAACTAAAACCACTTAACTGTACACATTATAAGGATGGATTTTATGTATATGAATTATATCTCAATAAAGCTGTTGTTACAAATGTAAAGGAGACCACAGCTTCTGGTTGCAATACTTACAGTAACTATGTAACTATGTACACGTTCATTCATTCTGAGTTTCAGTTCCCAAGACAATGAAATGAATAGTTGAGACTTACCTTTTAAGATCTTTTCCAGCTATGAAATTCTAGCCATAAAGAATTGTTTTGCTTATACACACACATATACACTAACAGACACAATACACACACACACACACACACTTCGCATATATACTTAATTAGCTGCTTTTATTCTAATAAAGTTACATTGTGAAATGTAAAATTACAAATCACTTAATTTTTTATCTTAATAAATCTTCTCAACTGAATTAACAGATCACAAAACATTTCTTTGTCAGAGAATGAAAATACAATATATTTAAGCCTAAATGTTAGATTTAGTTATATATTCATCATCTTTTCAATATGACTGATGGTTGAAAAAACACAATGCTTCGTGGGATAAAAGGTTCAACAGTGGTTGGTGGGGTAGAAAGGCTGTGATTAAGATTATGTTAGAGAGAAGCTGGGAATAGCTTGAAGGGTTGCAGGTTTATGGGTTCAACCTAAGAAGGATCATGGCAATTGTGAGGGTACAAATAGAATCATGACTCAGTTCACAATTCTAAAGAGAGCAACCTGTCCTCAAATTATTATTTTGAAAGAGTAACCTGTAGCACTGTAGGATATAGAAATTTGCACTAAATAAATTTAGTTTTCAATTACTTATCCCTTGAGTCCTTTCTGATATCTGCATGTTTACTATCTCTCTTCTCATGAAGGTACAATATGGATAGCTAAGAGAAAATGGATGACGAATAATTTAGTCTCTGATATTTGACTTGTAATGGACTTTATGAGATTATCTGATCCTTTTACTATATTCAGGTAGTTACATCACTTGTAAAAGTGTGAGGCACCTTAGTCCCACTTCTAGCTAATAACATGCCTACTAAATGGAGGAAATTACTTTAATTTCACTTTTAAATAATAAGGTTGAAAACCTAAAAAACACTAAAAAGTTACATAATCATGTAGCTTCTCTACTATCATTTTCCCTCATTTCCCTAATTCCTATTTTCACCTGTCCCATGAATGATGACTTATCAGAGTTCCTTAAGCATAATTCCAGGATTTTTATGCATGTACAAAGATACAAAAATATAGAATATCCTCACCTCACATTTTAAAATAAAAGACTGTACATGGTACATAATACACACTGTCATCCTGCTATCCTGCATCTGCTTTCATGTTAAAGTGCTTCTTGGAGATAAGTCCGTATCAGTACCTAGAAATTTTCTATCTTCTTAACATTTGTATACTATTCCATTGTTTAATAGACACATGCGAGTGTTTGCCATTTCAGATGCTGCTGCAAATGCATGTTTGTGCATATATATATGCACACATATATACACACATATACACATATATATGTGCATATATATATACACACATACACACACATGTGTGTGTCAGAATATCTGTAAGATAAATTTCCTAAATTATTTACATTTAAATGCATCACCTATATTCTAAAGCAGCTACATGGATACATGATTTCTGGGTGAAACTCAGGTTTTTCCACGCCACATGAGCTTAGGGTAGACACAGTAACGGTAATCAAGATCAGTCTCTGACTCAACCTTCAAACACAGATATGGAAGAAATCAGAATCCCTTCCATATGGTCCTAGTTATTACTCAGTAATTACTGATATGTTCTCTTAATTAGTCATGCTCCCTCTTGTCATTCACACAGATAGTACGTACGTCTCAGGTTGTTACTGTGACATCTGTCTCCTTCATGTCATAATGTGAGCTATATTTTCATGTCTCTGTTGTCCTCTACTCCTGATATTACCCCATGGATGTCCATGCTACTTCTATGTCACATTACCTCATCACTTTACCTTAAAATGGGGAGCACTTCCTCTCATTCTCAGTTTATTCCATACACTCAAGTGATACAAATAATTTATTTTCCCTTACTCTTGATTTTGAATTTTCAAATAGTAAAGAATATATTAAACAAAATCCCTTCTGGCTATAATACTCAATGACTCTTGACTAAAGTCCATGCTGGGCTTCCTAAAAGCCTAAGCTCCTCAATTATTTCTTCTGTATGGAGAACCTGAAGATGTACAAACACAGACACAGACAGACACACACATCCAAACGAATTTTAATTGTCCTTTTTAGTTATCTCCTTTGTCCTTCTTTTCAGTACAGTTAATAAGCTATTACTGAGAACTTGTGACTTTTAAAATATTATTTAAAAAACTTAGAAGTCTCTTAACTTGTAAAAGCCAATAGCCATTTATAGATATTATTTGCAAAATACATGATCCTTTTTATATATTCTATGATAATTATGATACTGTTCTGAATTTTAGAGGTCTTACATAATTATTTCAGAGGGCTTCAAGAACTTCATGATTCAATTTTTCATAATTATGCCTAATGTTGTTTTTAGATTACATGTATTATAGGAAAAAAATGATTTGTTCTTCAACCTTTGTTTTACAATGTGACTAATTCTAGTTTACTAATGTTCGATCTTATATTTCATGGAACTATAAAACTGGGCAACAGTTTGTTCTGTTAATGGATGGTTTACCCATACTTTACAAAAGCAAATTAAAAGGTACAATTATTTTATTTAAACTACTGATAGGTCAACTACTGCATTGGAGTTCAGTATTTAGAATTCATATACAACTGGAAACACCTCACATCCTAGACTTGTTCTTACCTTTTCTGTTCTCCAGAACTATCTCTTAGATCTGACCTCTTCTAGATGAAAATAAACAATATTGGGTTTATAACCATTTCATAACAATTATTATCTTGCTTTGAACATCCAGAACAGTTATGGTTTATACTCCTCTTTTGGCACTTACATGCTATCTCTATTGTTTTATGTTTATGCCTTATCTGGTAATTAGGCTGTAACCCCTGAGGTTAAGTCACTTTATATGCTACATCTCCTAATATAGTGTCTCTCTCATGGTAGAAGCTAAAAAATTACTAGTTGAAGATGACTGTGTGTGATTATGATAATTAAAGACACACTATTAATTAAATACAATCATTTAATTTATAAAAGGACTTAGCACAGATATTGACACACAAAAAAAACATCAATAAATGTTTGTTTCACGGCATTTATCAAATGCCTTTGGTTAATCTGACATGCAAGACATTCTGGGCTTCATTTTCTTTATTTACTTTTTTTTTTTTTTTAATTTAAATCCCAGTTACTAGTTTCAGGTGTCCAGTATAGTGCTTCAACAATTCCACACATCACTCGATGCTCATCACAAGTACACTCCTTAATCCCCATCACCTATTTAACCCATCCCCTACCTACCTCCTCCCTTCTGGAAACCATCATTTTATTCTCTATAGTTAAGAGTCTGTTTCTTGGTTTGCCTCCCTTTGCTCATTTGTTTTAGTTCTTAAATTCCATATATGACTGAAATCATATGATATTTGTCTTTCTCTGACTTATTTTCCTTAGCATAATACTCTCTAGCTCCATCCATGCCATTACAAATGGCAAGATTTTCATTCCTTTTTTATGGCTGAGTAATATGCCATTGTATATATGCACCACTTTTTCTTCATCCATTCATCAATCAATGCACACTGGGATGTTTCCATAATTTGGCTATCATAGATAATGCTGCTATAAAAATCAGGGTGCACCTATCACTTTGAATTAGTATTTTTGCATTCTGTGGCTAAATAAATACCTAGCAGTGCAACTGCCCAATTGTAGGGTAGTTCTATTTTTACCTTTTTGAGGAAACTCCATACTGTTCCCACCAGTAGTGCAAGAAGGTTTCCCTTTCTCCACATCCTTGCCAACACCTGTTGTTTCTTGTGTTGTTGATCTTAGCCATTCTGACAGGTGTGTGGTGATATCTCATTGTAGTTTTTATTTGTATTTCCCTGATAAGTGATAATTCACATCTTTTCATGTGTCTGTTGGCTATCTGTATGTCTTCTTTGGAAAGTGTCTTTTCATGTCTTCTGCCCATTTTTAATTGGATTGTTGTTTGTTGTTTAGTTTTATAAGCTCTTTATATATTTTGGATACTAAGCCTTTATCAGATATGACATTTGCAAATATCTTCTCCCATTCCATAGGCTGTCTTTTAGTTTTGTTGATTGTTTCCTTTGTTGTGCAGAAGCTTTTTATTTTGATGTAGTCCCAATAGTTTATTTTTTATTTTGTTTCCCTAGTCTGAGTCTCGTTTTAATTAAAAATATAATATGGTATAAGCTCTTTATTATCCCTTTAGCACTTTAGCTCTATTTTTCAATTAACAGATAAAATACCTACTATTGAAATAAATTTCTGTGTCCTTTTGGATAAAATAATTCAAAGTTAAAACGTAAATTTTCCCATCATACTTCACCAATGACAAATGAGCCTACACATTTCACACAGTATGTCAAGCCACTTAAAGAATCATTTCCTTAGGGGTATCTGGTGGCTCAGTCAGTTAAGCATCTGCCCTGGGCTCAGGTCATGATCCCCGGGTCCTGGGATGAGACTCACATCAGGCTACCTGCTCAGCTGGGAGTTTGCTTCTCCCTCTCCCTTTGCCTCCCCAACTTGTGTTCTTTCTCTGTCTCTCAAATAAATAAAATCTTAAAAAAAATCATTTCCTTAAATCAGTTTGGCTTTAATGAGTGAAACCAAAACGTTTATCGTATCTCATTCTTTTGTCTCATTAAAAATTACATATGCTTAACAAGAAATCTGCTAAGAGCTTATTACATAGTTCAAAAGGTATAATCTCTGTGATACCACAGACATGTTAATTTTATAAAATGTAGTTTTCTTTTTTTTTTTTTAAAGATTTTATTTATTTATTTGAGAGAGAGAGAATGAGAGACAGAGAGCATGAGAGGGAGGAGGGTCAGAGGGAGAAGCAGACTCCCTGCCGAGCAGGGAGCCCGATGCGGGACTCGATCCCTGGACTCCAGGATCATGACCTGAGCCAAAGGCAGTCGCTTAACCAACTGAGCCACCCAGGCGCCCTAAAATGTAGTTTTCTGTAAGTATATTCAAAGAAGCAGACAGAGCTTGGCCTTCAGAGCCAGACTTCAGTTTGAAAATTATATGCAGATTAAATAAAACTGTCCAAAAACATGGTTAATCCATGGCATCTAGCCTATTACTATAATTGTTAAATGATACAGATAGATAGAAATTTATATTTCCATTTCCCCCATTGTGAAAAATTAATAAAACCTTTCTTGTTTTCACAAAAAAAAATAGTATGAAACAAGAACAGCATCATGATTATCTTTAAATTCTTCAAATTTAAACAGTATGTTCTTTATAGGAATTAATCACAAATTAAAAAAAAAAAAAAACTTGACCCAGGCATTCTGCATCTAGAAAGTATTTGAATAAAACCAATAAAAATTGCTTAAAGAAGATTTAAAAACATGGAGAGAACTGAACACTAAGCAGAAAATTACATAAATATTTTCCTATATAATTAACTGCAGACCACATATAAATATGTTTAAGATTGTTCTAGATTTCTAAATTAAATAATATGCAGATTTATTCTCATCATATGTAGGTTAAGTAAAGAGAGGTTTCAAAAATAAAAATTTAGAAAATGTATTTTAGCTTTGGTGTGATCATGGCATGTCAAGACCAGTCACTGTCTCTTTTGGTATTTTTTAATCCAGTATATATTTTGTGCTTGTATTTTTGTTTCATGGTTTGCATGAGTGTTATCTCTCCTCTTTTTTTGTTTTCAGTTACTATATTTTCTTACTTCCTTATTCTCATTTCCTTATTTGCAATCATTATCTAATCCTTCATTTGCATACTTCCATTCTTTTTTATTCTTGATTCTTGATTCTTTTGCTTATGTGTTGAAGTTTTGGGTTTTGCCTTCATGTTTATCTTGTTCCTCCTTCAATTCCCTTTTTCTCACCTAAATTCCTTGTCTCACTATGCTTCTTGTGTGTGTTGTGTGTATATTTGCAGATTTGACATTTTGACTCATTGGCATGAGTCAGAATATGATCAGAAGAGGAAGGCATGATAGAGTAACAAAAAGCACAATAAAGACAGGTTTCAGTTTCTTCAACAAAATGGTTAGAAAGTAACATCTTGAGAATTGACTCTATTGTTGCTTTCCTCGGTACCAGTTTTACCAGATTACTGCCAGTCCTTCCAGAACTGAGAATTAAATGCAGAAGATACTTTACATATAATCACATGTTATACTTAATGTACTTTACCTGTTCATTTGTCCTAATCATATTACACATTTTCCTTTGTATTAAAAAACACAATAGGTCATTTAGGTAAATTTTTAAGTACCATTCAAAAGAAGAAAGCTGTTTATAATTTCTTGTTCCCAGAATTATAGTTTCTATTATTATTTAAAACTCTAGTGGAAAATGGAAACTCTGTTCATACTTCTGTCTTATCCTTTAAATGAGCTTTATCTAAAGAACTAGATGTAATCACACACTGCCTTTCCAGCCAATGGGGCCTGAAAGAAGATCTGTGTAGTCTGGCACTAAAGGATTAGGAATATGGCATTACTGGTTTGTCACAATATTATTTAAATAAAACCATCAATCAAAAGGACTGAAAGTACACAGATGCATAATGACAACACTTTTAATGTTTTGTTGATGTTTATCAAATGAAAGCTACCAGTGTTAAAAATTTATGCAATGAAACATTTTTATCAGTGATTAAAAAAAGCAATAAACCAGACATCATTTTTAAAACATGATTTGGAAAACCATCAAGACTGTCAGCCAATTCCTTGAAAATACACTTCTAAGAAGCAATTTTTGAAAATGAATTTATTAAAATATAGTTTGATATCTCTTATCTGTTTGATATGTTATTTTATATTTTATAGAAATATATTTCATATATATGTTATTTTATTTTTCATTTTAACATCTTTACTACATATTTTCCATGTAATTATATCTTGTTAACTGACAATATTATGCTTTAAAATAAATATATACATACATATGTTTTTAAATGAAAGGCTTCCTTGGTAGATTAGTAAATGTATTCTTTAATTATGTATCTTACAATATCTAATAGTTAATCCCAAACTGAATTCACATTTAAAGTTATGAAAGGAAGCAACTTAAGATCACAAGATTTACATGGTCATATTACATTAAATTTTATTTCCACATTATAGCTATCAACATTTTATTTGGGGTTAGTGTACCTGCTTAATTTTTAAACAAGAAGTATAAATTTACATGGATAGGTAATTTGTCCTACTCCTTTAGAAAATAAAAATGTTCAAACTTTAAGAGAAATCTTTTAAAGTTGCATGCATGATTCTAGAGATTGCCTGTATAAATGCAGGGGGTAAATGATGATATGGATGAATATGATTGGTCCTATGTGTTGGTAAATAAGACCCAAACCAAACCATTTCAGTAACAGAGGGAAGGAGAGGCAATAAGGAAATATTAAGGCAAAACAATAATTTTTAAATTACAGGGTTTTTTTTACTGGGAAAAATATCAATATTTTAATAAGTAGTATAGTATCAGTGTTGATTTTCTAATTCTAATAACCATTGCAGGAAGTAAGAGATTATCTTTGTCATTTTGGAAATGCACAGTAATGTATCTAGAAATAAAGAGTTATCATGTGTGAAATTTACTCTTAAATGGTCCATGGTAATACATATAATTTTTAAAAATCAAAATTTTTAAAAAGATGAGACAGGCTCAGGCTAGATAATTGAAATATGCCTTAGGTCAACCAATGTAAATCTGCAATGACTACAGTCATACTGAGTCATACTGGTAGTTTTCAGTGGTACGTTTTCATAAAATAAAGCTGTAGGTTTTTCACAAAAGCAAGGAAAATACTGTAATGGGAGAGAATGCGCTAGTCTTTTATAGCAAAGCTGCCTATGGCAACTCAACTTGCTATTATGTTTCAATCCTTCAATAGAGACAATGGAAAAAGGGTTGCATCTAAAAAGACCAAAGTTGGGAGAGTATAAAAATGGTACAGAGAAAACACACTCCTTGAAGACCAATTTTTTATCTACATCTGTAATCCACACAGTCCTCTCTTTATCCCATAACATCTTGTTTTTCTACCTAGAAGTCAAAAGAACTATGGTTTTGGGAGGCAAAGCTCTAGGGAGCATTTCTAAATGTTAGATGATATTTATTACAAACCTCAGTATTTATTATTTTCAAAGTAAACAGTGTGAGTAGTCACTGGCTATAATAAGAGTAATACTATTTTTACTGCTAATATTGACAATATTACCGCTCTGTGCCTGAGGTAGCAGCACTTTACTATATACATTATGACTTTTAATACTTAAAATAACTTCATGAGGTAGGTATTGAAGAAGAAACAGAAATCATGAAGTTGTATAAATTGTTCAAGATCACACAACTAGCAAGTACAAAAGCGTAGCAGTTTAACTTCAGAGCTTACACCTCTACGAAAGTTTGATGACAATATGCAACTTTACAATGTACAAAATGTTCCAAAGTGTATTCCATATAAAAACTGATAGACTAACCAATCCATTATGGGTCACTATTTCTAACATGATTTTTAGAATATACAGTGTTCCTTGACATTAAATTATATGAATCTCTTATGAATTCATGAATTCGCAAATTATATGAATTTTTCTATGGCTGACAGTAAGGAAAACACTATTTGTTGGTAGGAAAATATAATTTTCTAGGATTGAAATTAAATCTAAAAATTTCTAGTTTGATTTTATCCATTCAACAAATTTTATTAGGTGCCAATTTTGTCCTAGGTACTAAGAAAGCCATGGTTAAGCAGACATAAATTCCTGGTATCCTGGAACTTTCTCCCTACTAAGAAAATCAGAAAATGCACAAGATAAAAATATAGAGTCCAGTATAAAATAATAAGAGATAGGATAAAAAGGAAAGCAGCAATATATAAAAGGTCTGTCTTTCGTTCAGTAAAATCTACAACCCTCTAGATCTCATTCATTGATTCTAGTTTTTCCCCTGTGGAGACAAGCAGGAGAAAAAAAATAATCTTTTTTTTTTTTTTTTAAGAAAATAACCTTTGAATTATCTTAAATCATCTACCACATCCTACCAAGAAAATTTTCTTATTTAAAATAAACAGATTTTGGGTGGCTCAGTTGTTAAGCGTCTACCTTCGGCTCAGGTCATGATCCCAGGGTCCTGGGATCAAGCCCCGCATCGGGCTCCCTGCTCAGCGGGGAGCCTGCTTCTCCCTCTCCCACTCCCCTGCTTGTGTTCCTGCTCTCGCTCTCCCTCTCTCTGTCAAATAAATAAATAAAATCTTTTAAAAAATAAAATAAACAGATTCCAGTTTCATTAAATGCACATATGAAATTATTTTGTCTGCTCTCTTCTGGACTTGATCCACTCTATTAATGTCCCTCTGCAACTATGGCCAGACCTACAAGAGCCACCAGCTGTGGTTGGGTCAAGGCAGAGTCACCTTTTTCACTCTTTTTTTCTGTATCCCAGAGTTCTTTATCCTATGAGTAACAACATGAATTCTAATAGATTTGGGAATAAAGGCCAGCTCTGACACTTATTTGCTAAATGGTTTTGGACAGGTTATTTATTTTCATCCCATTAATTTTCTTTATTGGTATACTATTTATAGTAATTTCAATCTTACTGCTTTGTTGTTGAAGATAAACAGGTGAGTATGTAAAAGTCACTACCCCAAGGTATACACATAGTACACAGTACATAGTACAGTTAATGTGAGTTTCTCTCTTCCTCCCGTATTGAATTCAAACTTGAGCTAAACTCGCATGTTGTAGTCAAAGTTTATCCTCCTCTGTCGCTGTGTACTCGTGTTTACTGCTTCTAGTTCTTTTTAAGACTTTAGAGTTAACCCTCTTAAGCACCATTTTGACAATCTTCATCTAGTCTCTCAATTTTTCCTAGTTTCTTTGAATTTCAATTTTGTAATTCAACATATTCAACATATTTGCTCTTCTTTCAAGCTTCCTAGCACAAGTAAGTTTGAAAAGACTATTTATAATATTCTTAACCAAGTTAATCATGAAAATTTAGAATACAACAGAAGTAGGGATGGAGTCTTAAACCATCAGTAATCTGCCTTCCAATTAATACTAATCCATAACTCATGGTTACCTGAATATGATCTTTCAACCAATTCTAATCTTGCCTGGTTCTTTCATCTGTCAATATTTTTCCATCTTGCCAAAAGGGGCATTAAAAGAGACCTCTGAAATGACTTACTGAAATCTAGATAAATTTACTTTTCTTTTAGAATATTATTTGAAGGATATTCCAGTCATAAGACTGTAGTACCTCCTTGAGAAATAATCATGACACTCATAGCATCTACTAAGATGGAATTAGATGCTAGAAGATATTAAAACAAGCCCTTATAAATGTGAAACTCAACATGACAGTTTTAACAGTTCTCAGAGGATTTTTTCCCTATAGAGATGTCCCACATGATTTTGTGAAGGGAGTCAGGGTGAAGTCATATGAGAGTCACCAAGTTTCTATGTGACAAAAGAGAATTACTTAAAGAAACCAATTTATAATTTTTAAATGTGAAAACACCATACTGTCCCTTGCCCATACCTCTGCTATGGATGAGGAGTATAGTAAGATCAATTAAATGACCACTTTTAATAAACCATAATTTCTATGTAAAAATATCAGATACTGGCGGCCATATCATAGTATTGTGGAAATTATTTTTGTAGATAAGCATTTTACTAAATACCTAGTTCAGAGTTTCTTTCTAAAATGTGAAACTTTCTAAATCATCAACATCATGTTATTCATTTGTATGCTGAAATTGTTCTGTATGCAAATCTATTTGAAAACTGTTGGGTTAACCAGAATGAAGGGTCAGTTTCCATTACTATGATGCTATGTAGAGTATACACTAACACGTACTGTGAACCCCCAAACAGAGATGGAGAATGCCCCATTTCTCACACTCCATTGACCACAAAACCCAGTTTCTCATATTACTTACTAACATTTCTCAATTTCATCTTTATAATAGTTATTGAGATTAGATGATAATATTTCACCCACAAGAAGTATTACAGGAACTGAGCTCTGATGTTGGGGTAAGAGTCAAGTCTGTCACACACACACACACACACACACACACAACACAACTATAGGAGCCAAGGAATCGGGAATTGAATTAAATATTTCTGTGCAAAATGAGCTTCATGAGACTAGGGAGTGCTCAATGTCTGGTGGTCATTGCTGGAGTACTATATACACTGGACTGCTTAAAAGGAACAAGACTTTGAGAGCAATGCAGGATCTCAGTGATATGAACTGACAGTCCTCAAGCAGGTGTGGTTACTGCCAAAGCTAGCTGATATGTGGCATGCTGATTTAGACTGTATTTTCAACCTTCCTCAGAATGAGGAATTACATTAGCCTACAGAAGATCTAGTCATGATGAAGAACAGAAGGCAGAAGGAAGGCAAATGAGGTGGCTGATGACTAGAGAAAGACCCAGGGATACTACTGTGACTACAGTATTGGAAGTACTATTGTGACTTTAGGAAAATACTAAAACTGCATGTAGAATATTGTGAATATATAGTTGAGTCAGGGAATCCAAAGCTTTCTTCTGGTTTTCAATATAGCCAATGACCTAAAACAGTAAAAACTTTTCCAGGTACATAAATCTCTCTTTTCCTGACAGCAATATCAACAATTACTTTCAGCGAAACAATCTGGAAGAAAATTGATCTCTTAGAGTTCTCTGACAGAAGATGAGCGAACAATCTCTTTAAGCACCAGGTAGTACTGATAGGAAATAGTAACTCTTCCAACAACAAGAAAGATTTTTAAAATTATCGGTTCACAAACAAAGGACAATGTTGAACTTTTGAATTAGTCAAGAAAAATTTATTTATACTACAGACTTCAAAAATCTTTTAAAAATGTAAAAAAGGCCCATTCTAAATTGAGAAATTTCTTAAAATAGGTAATCTATCATCTCCATGTTCTGGTAACTATTCCTGCATAATATTAGGTCATAATATTAAGATAGTATACACAAGAGGGGCGCCTGGGTGGCTCAGTTGTTAAGCGTCTGCCTTCGGCTCAGGTCATTATCCCAGGGTCCTGGGATAGACCCCACATCAGGCTCCCTGCTCCACTGGAAGCCTGCTTCTCCCTCTCCCACTCCCCCTGCTTGTGTTCCTGCTCTCACTATATCTCTCTCTCTGTCAAATAAATAAATAAAATCTTTAAAAAAAAAAAAGATAGTATACACAAGAGCTTTCCACTTCTATTTCCATCTTCCTTTCTCTCCATGAAGGATACCCTTTCTGCTCCTGGGCAAGCTACCACAACATCGTTAGTTTCCCATTTATCCTGGTCTAATACACTTAACAGCCAGGAATTATAAAGGGAAGTAACCTTTGATAAATATTCCTGTCTATTGTTCAGTGAGAGACACATGGGGAGGTGTGATCAGGGATTATAAAAATACACTTCATATTATATCTCATTCTCTGCATACTTGCCTATTCTTTTATGCACAGTTGTTTTTACTGTTTTGTCTTTCATAATGCTTCCTATACAAAATAAAGAAGTAAATAAAATATTTTGGGTACACAGGAAGAAAAATATCAGGATTTGCCACTTCTAGATATTTCTAGGTATCACCCCTTAATCTCTATCACATCTTCTTTTATTTTTAAGATTTATTTACTTATTTTAGAGAGGGGGGTCAGAGGGAGGCACAAAGGGAGGGGAAGGGAGACTCTTAAGCAGACTCTGCATTCAGCACAGAGCCCGATGTGGGGCTTGCTCTCACAACCCTGAGAACAGGACCCTGAGATCACGACCTGAGCCGGAACCAAGCGATCAACACCTAACCAGCTGCGTCACCTAGGTGCGTCTATATTACATCTTCTTCATTCCTGAAGTTGAAATATTGTTTAGGACAGTGAGACACAATATTTCTGAGTATCTAAAGTTATGCATGTCTTATATTAATAGAACTGAAATATTAAGTATACATAAGTAGATAAATTACTATCAACTATTGAAACTCATGGCCCCAGTGTACTTTGAAATTGCATATTCCACTAAAAATGCCTGATCCATTAGGTTTTATTAAGAATATTACATATGCATTGAGAGATAAAGGAAACACAGATAGGTGTCTTCCATTTTACCTTATCATCAGTACCAAATTAATAACTGACATATAGTGTGAATAATTTTTACATCAAATTTGTAAATATGAAACAAATATCTAAATATCTCAATTAAATTTTCTAGCCCTCCATAGCACTGTCTGTTTTTTCTTCCCTGATACTTAGGTTAGTCATAATATTTTGTATAAATTCAAAATTATTCAATAAACAGTATATTTATTTAAATAACAGTTTGTTTTAATACATATTTTCTTATGAGCAACTTTTAATACATACTTTATTCAGCATAGTGAACCAAGACAGATTTCATTACCAATTAGTGCTACAAAAAAGTCTTAATATCTAATAGGGGCTTAATTTAAGAATACATATCTTTGGCTCTATAATATTTTCTTTACGCTACTACCTGATTTTCCTTCTCAAAGATTTTGTTTTTGCTGCCAGCAATGCTAACGTATATAGCTACCTTCTAAAAGTAAGTCCTATTTATTTCAATAACATATCTTTGTCATTATTTTGCCACTACTGAAATGGATAGTGTTTACAGTTTAATTTTTAATTGTCCATACATTTGGACTTTAAAATTAATACTACAGTTCTAGTTTTCCCCTAAGGAATATATTATAGAATGCATGGAACATATCACTTTGATGATCACATTAGCAATGCCCTTAGTATCAATAAACTGAGTATGAATATAGAATAAGTATCTCCAATAAAATCTAGCCTGTAGATCATAAGGGAATCATGATAAAGTAACAAAATGATATATGTGCTTCCTAGTTAGGTTGAAACAGTTAAAACAACAACAACAAAAACAGCAAAAATATACAGACATTACCATTTTGAAAAACAATTTGATCTCACTGCAGAGTCTACCTGGAGGGTATCACTGAACAGAATATCATAAAAAATTACTACCACATAAAAATGAGTTTTAATTGTCAGATCACAAAACATACTCTTCATTGTGTGTCGTTGGGGGCGTGACATTTCACAAAGGGCATATTTTATCTACTGAAGTATTGGAGGATTTATTTCAAGGATAAATTAGCTATTTGTATATAATACAAAACAAATTGAGTGTTTTATTTTCTTTGTTTAACTCTTGAGGGCCCAGGGCATGCCACCTCAAAATATGCCACAATTACATATTTCTTATTTTGAATTAAAGCTACTTAAGGAATGGTCAGTGCAGGAAGAACACTCTGACCATCCTTTGTCCATAAAGCAGAAAATAAATCTCCCATGTGAAAGGTACCCTCCCTGTACCAGGAGGTAAAGAGACATAATTATTACCAGAGATAGGGAATTCAGAGCCAAGAAGTCTATATAAACAAATCTGGTTACTTTTACTCATTTACTTTCCTAGCCCAAATCCTCTTTAGAATTCTTACTATTTGAAGTTTCCAAACATAAGCTTTCTTTGTCTTGCCAATTCCTCACAGATTTATGTTTCTTTGTTTAAAATGTATAAAAGCTGCATTATCTTGGTCACTTGCAGAGGGGTCTCAATTTTATTGTGTGGCTTCAGAGAACATGTAATTAAACTTCGTTTTTCCTCCTGTTAATGTGTCTCATATCAATTTAATTCTTAGATGAGCCAAAAGGTAGAGAAAGGTAGAGGAAAAATTTTCCTCCCTAACAACTCAAAATAAAGTCTGACACAATTGTAAACAAAGGATATGCAAAAAGTAGGACTATATTTACACAAACATGTGTGTATTTTAATTTGTTTTTAAAACAAATTTAGAGAAACCTAATCATTTAGGAACTCTAAATATTGCCAAATGCCTAAAATTTTACAACTACTACTAATTATTTTTTTTAAACACAGATGAAAAAACTGCAGCAAAGAGCTATAGTTTACAAATCCCATCTAAGGATTGCACATCTTGACTTCAGTTTTTATTATAATATCAACACAGCAAAAAATAAACAAAATATAACTTTAGAGAAAAAGTGATTTTATTTCCTTATCTCAGATTGTGTAAGAATGTCCCTATTCTTTGTAACTCCAAGTGATACTCATTGTTGCCACAAATAAAATATCTAATCTAAAAACTAAGCATTTTAATATTTTAAATATTCACCAAATAGCAAACAAATACTAACAATGTATAGAAACTACCCGAATATCTATTTACTCATATTTTATTTCCTCATCAAAAATTTTAATTATATCCAAAGAGATATGTGATATCAAGGAGCCTAAATACATTTATTATAAATGTTTTAGAATGTTTATAACACTAGATGTTCTAAAATATAACATTCGAGCTGGCCTTTTTTTTCAACAGATACATTTTCGTATTTTAGAGGACAAATTATGTATGAGTCACCTAACATTTCCCAAGATGTAAGGAAACATCATTAAAGTGAGAAGCCCATGGTGCATGATGATGACCCTGGCTTCTTTCACAGCCCCAGTTCCACAAACACTACCCTTTGGATTGTTTCCAAGGCCATTCCTAGAATGCCTAAAGTGCATCATGGATCTCTACAGTCAATACCATTGAAATCTAAAGAGTTTTTCACTAGTTAACAAATGGAAAATATCTAGACACTTACTAGCTGGAAACATCTTCTTGACTCTATCTGGAGTTTTACTAATACACCAGTCCAAATATTTGTATGGCTCCCAATTATTTGTATGCCTCCAAATAACTCCTCCCAATGTTAATATGTGTAACACTAGCTAATAAATAGGATAGAAATTTAGGATCACTGGCTAACAGAATGTAGAACCATGTTTTGAAAGCTTTACTCCATATAAATCCTTCAAAGTCCCCTACACCTGAGGAAATAATGAGTCTGCTTTGTCTGAGGTGCTTTTCTGTGCACTAAAGGTATAAAAATGACAGAAATTCACAGAAGTTCTAACAGAGTTACAATCTAGTTGAGACTCTAGAGATACTTCACACAAACACCCTCATTCCAACTACAATATCTTTCTTTTTTTTTTTTAAAGATTTTATTTATTTATTTGAGAGAGAGAATGAGAGAGAGAGAGAGCATGAGAGGGAGGAAGGTCAGAGGGAGAAGCAGACTCCCCGCCGAGCAGGGAGCCCGATGTGGGACTCGATCCCGGGACTCCAGGATCATGACCTGAGCCGAAGGCAGTCGCTTAACCGACTGAGCCACCCAGGCGCCCCAACTACAATATCTTTCTTCATCCCTTTTTTTTAATGTTTGGGATAATACTTTGATTAAAGAAAGAGTTCATCAGGTAAAGAACTTAGAGACCATATACTAAGATATCATTAAGACAGAATAATATACTACATTTGGGTGAAAAGAATGGAAAATACATTTGGCTACATTTTAACAGCTACAGGGAACAATGTGTATGTAGGGTTAAAGTATAATTAGGGGGAAAATATTCCTGATTTTAAGGTGATACATTATTTGGAAACAAACTCTTAGGTGTCGGTTGAATTTTATAAATCCATTTTATAGTGAGGCTTCAAATAACTCAGGTAATAAATCAACCATCATCAGAAGGTGGTACAGGGGAGGGGAAGATGGAGAGGGGAAGGTGATAAAGAACAGGAAGAAAAAGTAACAGAACACACAAAGTAAACACTACATCTCAGATCAGTACAACTAAAAGGGTCAGAAAACATCTTACTATTCAGAATAGTGGGAGAATTAATCACTTTATCTTTTAATCATTTTAAGGGGCTTTCATATATTTATCTTTGGATAAATCCCAAAGCCCTCCAGGAAAAAGTGGAAGAAAAATGCTTAACTGGGATGATTCTTATCTTGGGAGTAAGGCAGAATTGGGCTCACAGGTATATTTTAACAAATTCTTTTTTTTTTGGAGCTTTGATATAATGCTTAATAATTTATATTAGATTTGTAAAAGAAAAAAGTATAACACTAAAAAACTCAGAATTTCAATATAAACCATTTTTAAAAAATTTCGATTTATTAGAAAGGATTTGCTCTAGTGCTATCTAACAATGTTCACATTTATCTCCTACAGTAACCAAGATATATGACAAAATGAAGGAACTGACTTTCTAGAAGAATGTAGCAGTGCTTTTACATATGTATATGAAAAATATTATATACATATGGATATATATATGCATACTTGCACACTCATATTGGAAAAATAAAAACAATTATAAAACAAGGGTCATGGGCGCCTGGGTGGCTCAGTTGGTTAAGCGACTGCCTTCGGCTCAGGTCATGATCCTGGAGTCCCTGGATCGAGTCCCGCATCGGGCTCCCTGCTCGGCAGGGGGTCTGCTTCTCCCTCTGACCCTCCCCCCTCTCATGTGCTCTATCTCATTCTCTCTCTCTCAAATAAATAAATAAAATCTTTAAAAAATAAATAAATAAAAATAAAAAAATAAATAAAATAAGGGTCATGTCTTTTTAAATTTTAAAGTTATTTTACAGACATATATTTCAATTCTTCCCAAATATATGTCATTGATGAATCATACAGAATTTTCTTCCTCATTAATTGCTTTTAATTTCCCATAGCATATATCCATGTTGACATAAACTTTAAGTGCATATAACTGACTTTATACCATGTATCTAAATTTTCCAACGACTCTTTTTAATTGAAATCACAAATATGATGTGTAAGAGACTGAAAAAGGCTAAAAAGACAGTGATCAGGTTTATTAATGGCTACAACTAACACATTTAAAAAGCCCATGATAGTCCTGCTTCAAAACTTTCCTTGCTCTCCCCTGCTGGACTCTGCTGTGGCCACGCAGCTATCCAGCCACCACACTCATTCCCTTTTGTATGGGTGTTATGCTGTTGCCATGGATAGAGCCATCTCTACATTTTTTTAGCTCCTCTTTTAAAATATTTTTTTCTTCGACCTCAGGAGAACACGTAATGTCATATACTCACTACAGTCACTTAACAGAATAAAAAAAATACACAAAACTTCTACATCCCTGAGATCATTTCAATCATAGCATAGCTATAAATATATTCAAACCCTAAATGTGGAGACACCTACCTACTACATTTTTAATACTAATGGAATTCAACAGTAATAAATTTCCAGTCTGTAGACACCCTGATCTTCATTGTCTTTATCATTTCCAACGGTTGTCTTAGAAAATTAAGTGGGATGCTAAACAGTCACTGCCAAAATTAAAACCACAGGCTAGATTTTAGAACACATGCATAAGAGCAAATAAATCTTTACACTAGGTGACAAATGAGCCAGAGTTCAATTCAGATTTCAGAATCAATTCACCGATATTCCAAGTCAAATTTTTCACACGTTGAAATTAAGCTCCACAGCACTTCCCTATGGTGGTGGTCAATTCACTTTAAAGAATGCATTATAGGGGCGCCTGGGTGGCTCAGTTGTTTAAGTGGCTGCCTTCGGCTCAGGTCATGGTCC
Source organism: Mirounga leonina (assembly GCF_011800145.1). NCBI lineage: Eukaryota > Metazoa > Chordata > Mammalia > Carnivora > Phocidae > Mirounga > Mirounga leonina. The sequence continues at coordinate 6,012,829 of NW_023270323.1, forward strand.
CGGGGTCCTGGGATCGAGCCCTGCATCGGGCTCCCTGCTCAGTGGGGAGCCTGCTTCTCCCTCTCCCTCTGCCTGCCTCTCTGCCTACTTGTGCTCTCTCTTTCTGTCAAATAAATAAATAAAATCTTTAAAAAAAAAAAAAGTGGGGCACCTGGGTGGCTCAGTGGTTAAGCATCTGCCTTCGGCTCAGGTCATGATCCCAGGGTCCTGGGATCGAGCCCCGCATCGGGCTCCCTGCTCAGCGGGGAGTCTGCTTCTCCGGTTCCCTCTGCCTGCCTCTCTGCCTACTTGTTCTCTCTCTCTCTGTCAAATAAATAAATAAATAAATAAATAATCTTAAAAAAAAAATAAAATAAAATAAAAAATAAATAAATAATAATAATAAAAGAATGCATTATAATAAAGAACCTTCAACATTGTGGTGAAAATGTGTGTTGTCCAAATGAATTCATTGAAGTGGATACAGAAGTGAATCAGTGACATTAGCATGATGAGGTGCCATGCTTCTGGATTACTGGCATTGCAGAAGAGAAAAAAAATCCCCACCTTTTTTATATGACCCTAGATTTCACATAGCAGTATTAGTCAGGTGTCAGTCTATCTTCCAGTGATCAAGAAAAAAATTTGTCATTATTCAGTGATAACACTGCACAACTACTAGAAAAACCATTCAATGCATGGGGTAGCCCACTTGTCTCCACATGTAAAGAACATACTAGAAGTAATAGAGATAATGTAGAATATAGGTTAAAAGCATAGCTTCTGAAATCCGACGGCTGGGTTCATATCTTAACTCAGACACTCAGTCACTGTGTAAGCTTAGGTGAATCTATTAACTTATTTGTGCCTCAGTTTTCTCACCTGTATGTCGGGATAATAATAGTTACCAATCTCAGGTTATTGTGAAGATTATATATATATACATATACATATACATATAAGGCCCTCAGCATAGTGCCTGAAACCTAGTAAATCTCAAGAGTCTTATGCCATATAAATCTCTAGAAAAATTAATAGGTTAATAGTAGAGGGGAAAAAAGGCTTTCCAATTATGAAGTAATGAGTATCTAAGAATTCTTATTTTTGATGTTTTGCAAAACATATCATTTAGTGATTATTATGGGTTTGTGGATGATGTGTAATGTTATATCTACCATTTTAGTTATATAATTAAATTAGTCAAAATGCTAACTGAAAAAGCTGATTTTTAGGTAAAGAAAATACTACCCTAAAGAGTGAATTGTTAAGAGCCAGAAATAACTATACCACATGACTCCATGTTTTGAATCACTTTATATATTTTACATTATAAAAAAACTAAATTAAAACAAAATACTTTACACCAAGAACTAATTTATATTAATATACAAGTATATTTTTCCCAAAACACTTAAGGCTACTGACAAATACACATGTTAAGTCAACAAAATATTCTTAAAATAGGTGGAAAATGGGAATATGGAGCCAAATCAAATATTCAGAGGTGGGGATGGGGGAGAAAGTTTTCTTGTGAATACCTGGTATTATTTAACCTTCACTAAAGCACTATGATACAACTTGCACAGATTCAGATAAGAAAATGAGGCTCAAAAAGGCTAAAGAAGTTGTCCTTTTGCAGAGTTAGTAAACAATTTCTTCAAGAAATAAATATGCTAAAAGAACCAGGGAATTTTTTTCATTTAGAATAGAAATGTTTGGAATAGATATTATCTTTCTCCTAAACTGTGTAATGTCATTACATTAAAAAAAAAAAAAAAGTCAACACGTACTTACAGGTACCTTCTTTTTTGGGGGGGGGACAATCTACTTTATGCTGCGTGGAAAGTCCATTCTAGCGGGTGGTCCAGGAGCAGGACGAACTCGCCCACCCGCCCCTCCCAGCACCTGCAGGGCCAGGGGAGGATCCCTGAGTCCAACGTGTAAACACCACAGCCCACCCACCAGGTGCCCGGATGCGCAGGGGGTCACGGGCGACAGGTACCTTCTATGTATATAACAAAGGGCTAAATGATACCCAAAAAAGTAAAAATGCATTCCAAATATCAGTGGTCGTAGCCCTGCTTTACTGATACTAACCAATCAAGGGCAGATTATATCATCACATTAAAGATCAACACTTTTGAATATATTGTAGACTAACAGTTTTTCACATAATTAGATCATTTTCAATCTGTTTCACAAGTTTGCTTAACACAAACTATATTTTCTTCTCCAAAGCAATAAGTACAGGATTATTGTTTGTGCAGCCTGGCACTTCGGCAACTATACCTTAGGGATGGCTTAAAAGACAATTTAAGATCTGAATATAATTAAAGACACTGAATAAATAAAATTATATTAAATGCCTGTAAGGCTATTAAAATAAGCTCTTGGTGGTGGGCGGGGGGAGCTCTAGCGATATTTTCAACCTTTTCCTGGGGGGATGATCAGTTTTTAACAGTGCACAGATAGAAAATAGCATCACGAGAGGCCTCATGAATTCACAACACTTGAGTAACTCCAGTCTATCTCTGCTGGGTCCTCCTTAGTCTGCCAATGCTGTCAGAGCCAATAGTGACCGTATTACCCATGATCATAGTTTTTCTTCTTATAAAATAATAGGTTATAGGGGCACCTGGGTGGCTCAGTTGGTTAAGCGACTGCCTTCGGCTCAGGTCATGATCCTGGAGTCCCGGGATCGAGTCCCGCATCCGGCTCCCTGCTCGGCGGGGGGTCTGCTTCTCCCTCTGACCCTCCCCCTCTCATGCTCTCTGTCTCCCATTCTCTCTCTCAGATAAATAAATAAAACCTTTAATAAATAAAATAAAATAAAATAAAATAATAGGTTATAGAATGTACTGCTCAACCGCACCATATCTCTCCATTAATTATAAGATTTAATCATTGAAATTTAATTCGTATACAGGAGATGCTTAATTTTTTAAATTACCTTTTTAGTAAGTAGCAATATTTAACATCTATGAATAAAAGTTCAAAATACATAAGCTTTTTTTTTATTATGATTAGAGTCTATTAGGGAACTATACTGTTTCTCCTCATCTCCACATATTTTCCGGAAAATTTTAACAAATTCCAACTCATGTGAACAAAAGCATCTAAACATCTATTAGCATTATGTTGGATTCCTTATACACTTGACTGAAACCCAAGAGCGATGAAAATAATTGTGAACATAAGGAAAACTATCAGATAAAAAAATTAATGTTTTAATTTTATTGATAATGACATTTATTGATAATGATATTAATTTAATTGATAATGACATCAATAATTACACTAATAATCATATAAATACATGCTTAACTATTTTATTCAAAAATTAAATGTAGTTGGTATTTTGCATGTCTTATTTTTCTGGTGACAAAACTTTTTTTTAAAAAAGTGGTGGCAAACTTTAAAAAGCAGAATATAATTTTAGCCTAAACATAAATAGCTTCCAGAGTATTTTCCCTTAGGAAAATATTCACAATTAATTCTTAAATCATAAGTAAATGAAGACATAAAAAAGACATTAGTTTTTTTAATTTTAGATAAATGAAGACAAAATACATAAAAACATACTTGGTTTGTGGACATAAGAATATATTTTATAACTAAGATTACTAGATATGAGGTAAAAAATTGGCGGCATTATCACAAAGCAAATAAAATGTTTTGACACATGTTTATGATGTCAGTTAGGTGCAAGTTACTCTTTCCCCAACATCTTTATGATAAATTAAAATGGTCTGATAATTGTCCAACTTGATAAAAATCAAGCATTTTTGCAACTTTGAAAACTTTAATTTTTCTCAAATCTGAAAAGAATAAAAAATTCTGATTCCTTGCATATGCCAAATTACATAGGTGAACTGTGTGTGTACATGTGTATATGTAGAACAGGAATAGTTTACTTTATTGTAAAGACAAGAGTCCATGCATATTTTTGAGTTAATGAATACAGTAAATATAAATAGTTGGCAATTTTGAAATAATTTGAACATTCCACATAGTGTGAAAAAAAGAAGCTAAATGAGGATTTCTTAGGTCAAGGAGATACGCAGTGATAAACTATCACAGAAAATTCCTCAAATGTGATATCATCATCAAAGCAACATTTTTTTCATATGTACACAAACATGTGAAGTCAGTCCTTTAAATTACAACCACCTATGGGGTGCCTGGGTGGCTCAGTCAGTTAAGCGACTGCCTTAGGCTCAGGTCATGATCCCAGGGTCCTGGGATCGAGCCCCAGGTCGGGCTTCCTGCTCGGCGGGGAGACTGCTTCTCCTTCTTCCTCTGTCTGCCTCTCTGCCTACTTGTGCTCTCTCTCTCTCTGTCAAATAAATAAATAAAATCTTAAAAAAAAAAAGATACGTTAAATTACAACCACCTAACCATGCACAAATATTAAAACGAGTATCTAAGACTAGTTTGAGTCAATGTTGAATAATTTAATGTCTAATCTTTTGACAACATTTAACATTTAATTTGATCTACAGGACCGAGGTGATCACTTAAAATCTTTAATTTTCAGTTTTCGTTATCCAACAAGTTACCTTGGCAAGTCATTCAACTTCTCTAGGTCTCCTTTTTTTCTAATATCTAAGTAAAATCTTTTTTAATAATTTCTAAAATCTTTTCCAATTCTAAAATTATGTGATTTAATATATTAAAAGATAGTAATTATTGGTGCACTTCAGGTATTTAAATAAAAGGACCAATGACCTCAAAACTGTACTACAAAATTCTACTAACCACATATGTTGAAAGGCCGGGTAGAAATTAAAGTGATTATTCATAATACAAAATAATTCTTATCCTTAGAACATCATTTTAATTTGGCTTCCTAAAAAGGTATTTGCTTTAATCTCTTTAAAATATCATTTAATTTACACCACTTTAATATGCATATAGCTTTTTAGGATCATAAACCAAAACCATTTTCTTTTAAACTTGAGAGAAATACAGACCTAAGAAGGTCAATCATGTAGCCTAAGGCCATAAAAATAGCAAAGCTAGAAGTTCTTGCATTCTTTAAATTCGAGCCCCACCTGGAATTTATACTCCTAATAAAAAGCTGTTTTGTAATGATTACTAGACTGGGCATCTTTTGTTTTGAGTGCTGAACATTTAAATACATATGAATTTAGTTAAATGAGAAATTCTGTGGTAGTGATTGTGGTAAGTAGAAGTTAGCCTGGTTAAATGAAAGTGAGTCTACTGGGTTTTGTTTTGTTTTTTTAGTTTTGTACCACTACAAACAAGTCACTAATAGCAATTCCACTAGAGGAATATATAAGTTAATGTTTTCAGTTATAAAAATACAACACAGCTAAAATTATAAAATATAGCATTTAAGTCATTTTAAAAACATTTTAAGTGAGCATTTAATAAGAAAAAGTAAAAATTAAACACTAGAATTCATTTCAAAAGGTTATCTTCAATCAACAGAATACACTGAGAAAATACAAATATAAGACCACTTGAAAGAAATTCAGTTGAATCAAAATATCCTTTTAAAATATTTATATTCCTTTGAATTGTCTTGGGTGAAGAATTATAAAGTTGAAATGTTAAATGATCTATAGGATGTATCATATAAGTGCAAAGGAACTGAACTTTAAGCTGGGCCCAAACAGGAAATAAGTCTACCAAGGAACTGAAAATGCCTATTTTATACAGCACTTGTGCTAAAGAGAACTCAGACTCCAAGGAGACCACTGCCCGACAGTGAGTGTATCCGCAGATGCAGAAGAGAGCTGCCACCTCAGTGCAATTTTGTTGTGGGCGTTTTTCTCAAGTGAAGCAGGCTGGTAACTATTAGAAGTATTTCTTAGTGAGAATTGGGGCCCTCTATAGAAATCAACTGCAACGAGACTTGCACTAACAGGCTATCCTTTGAACAAATGCATAAGTTGACTTTTACGATTAAAAAATAGCAACAAGCTGCCTCATCAGGAGAGAAAAAAGGAACAGGCCAAGTTCAGCATGTAACACATAGAGGCAAGTGTCCATAAATGAAATCTATCTCCTTAACCATATAGTTAAGGTTATTACAAGTTCCTCAGAATAAGGAGAAATCTTGTAAGTATCCCATGAATCTACCTTTTATCTTCTTATAATGTACTATTATTCTTGCTATACAGTTCAGGTTAACAAATTTTTTCAATTAAACTTTTACCTTCATAAAATTCAGAAATATAAAAACTTGCTCTGTAGTATTAAGCATTGCTCCCCAAACTATATAGTTTCTACCTTTCTATTAGTGGGAAGTTTCAAAATATTAGTATATTAGTGGGAAGTGTCTGAATTCCATAATCTGTTTGTTTGCTACACAAATATATTAGTAACAGAATACAGAGTTCAGACACTTGCAATATGTCTGGTTTTACTCATTATGTATCTAAGAAATATCTAAGAACTATAAATACAGGTGACTCCTGAACAACACAAGTTTGAACTGTGTGGGTCGGTCCACTTACAAGTGTAGTTTCCTTCAATAAAGTACAATACTGTAAATGTACTGGCCCTTCCTTACAATTTTCTTAACATTTTCTTTTCTCTTGCTTACTTTATGTAAGAATGTAGTTTAAAATATATATAGCATACAAAACATGTGACAATCGACTTTATGTTATCAATAAGGATTCTGGCCAACAGTAAACTATTAGCAGTTTAGCTTTGGGGGGAGTCAAAGTTATACGTGGATTTTCAACTGTAGGCACCCCTAAACCTCATGTTATTTAAGGATCAACAGTATATCTTTCTATTTGCACCGATTTCCCCCAAAATTCTACATTTGCATGAAGGACAATTCTAATAATACTTTTTTAATTGAGTAACAACTGGCATACAACCCTGTATTCATTTTATGTGTACAACATGATTTGGTATACGTCTATATTGCAAAATTATTACCACAATGAGTTTAGTTAACATCCATCACCACTTATAGCTACAACTTTTTTTCCTGTGATGAGAACTTTTAAGATTGACCTTCTTAGCAACCAATAATACTTAGTTATATTTAATTAAATTGATTAAAAATCAATTACGTTTTGTGTTTGGAGAAACATACTGTATGTACCCCGTACCACTTATTCAGAATTACTCACTTTACATTACAATTTCTGTTAGATACATCTGTATCTAACAGATGACAATCGGCAATTTAGTAAAACACATCATTATAGCAATAATGTACCTATATTTATTTTGTATATTTTACATAATACAATCAATTGCATATTCATCAGACATTTTTCTAAAGTCAATGTGCAACTTCCTGGTATATTTTGATTGCAAAAAAAGTACAGCCCAAATGTGAAAGATGAGAGGACAAGGAGAGGGCATTGAACATTTATTAATTTGTGATATTCTCCACTTCTCCAAAGTAAATGAAGAAGGGTACAACAAGAAAAGTATCATTCCTTCTCCCTCGCTCTTTCTTATTTATGGCAAATTATTAAGGCAAAAATAAATGGCGAGTTCCCAAGCATGGCATGGTATTAATCAGCACCTTTGTTTTTCTCTTAACAAAATGAACACAGAGAGTAGTTGTTTTTGTAGAGGATATAATAATTTTTAAAACTTTACGCACTAAATCCATGTAAGGGTACCTAATATGAAAAGGTGTAATGAATAACAGCAACACACAAATTTTATGGGCTATGACAGTTTTTAGTACACATTTTTTATCATCTGAAAACTTGTACAGAAGTTTGGTCACCTCCATGAAATTCTGTGATTTTATTAACATGATTCTTTGTTCCTCTTGTAAATTTTATGCATCAGAACTCAGACATAAAACCAAATGATATCACACTTAGGCTCCAACAAAAGAGAAACAACAACTCTTCTCTGAATTTCTGTTTAATAAACACTGCACCAGTATACATTATTGAAAAATGAATAAAATGCAAATTTTAAACTACATAAGAAAAATAAATAGGAAAAGCTGTCACTTTCAAGGAAAAAGCTGATATGGAACATAGATCCAAATAAATGACTTTGCTTGGAAAACTTTACCAATTCACAGATAATGGAAACGCAAAAAGTAGTCTGGCCTTTTAATAAAGCATCAGAATTGATTTAGCAATTTTTTTTTTCCTTGTGTTAACTCTCTGGTGCAGACTCTATAATCTTCATATACAACTATATGATTCTATTCATTCAAAAACAATAGTTGCTCATCTGGAGAATATATCTGCCAGCTGTGGCATCTGGCCCAATGTCTTGTGAATAAAATAATAGTTTTCTCATTTTAATCATCTCTTAGATTTTAGGTCCTTCCAGTGATTTTAGACAAAAGAATTAAAGATTGTTTGAACGGTATGGATGATAATGAAAAAGTATCATTCATACAATCCCATCTCTTATTTACTGTTAGGATTTTAGCCCTTCACACAGTACCTGATACATATTGCTCAAGATATACTTGAACATATATATACTTGAAGATACACTTGATACACCCTTTCTGTGGACCCTTTCCACAGTGCCACAGATTGATTCAGTTAGAATGTTAAAGGAAAAATGATGTCCTTGAGTATATTCTCCGTATACGTATTTAAAGCTCTAAATATGCACACTCTACGATGTTGTGGCTGCTTTTCTTTGGGTCAGAGATTGCTTTACTCCTGAACATCCTTCTCCTTGCTCAGTTGTTTATTCTCTTATAAGGTAGCTATTCATTTTATGTAGACCTGTCTCAGGTGTCGTACACTAACAGTGTCCGTTGTATGCATGTCTTCGGATTTGTAACCACATTTCTGAAATTACTACACAGTTCATCCTTAGTTATATTTGACCTTCCGTTTATGGATATTCAGAATTTTGCCTATTTCCTGTCCTTCATCCTATTTTATTTTTAAGTGTCCCTTATAAATATGTGCTCATTGAACAACTCCAAGGTAAGCCTTGCTGTGTCTTCATCTCATCATCTCTGCCTTTGTGGGGTTTACAATCCAGTGATGGGGATAGACATTAATGAAATTTGGAAGCATGACGTAGAGTTGGTTACACATGAAATCATTTTGTCATGAAATATAGAGTTAGAAGTATATGCTACTACATGTGAAAAAGAGAAAGCAGTCCCTGACAGCTGGCCTGACACCATCAGGTAGGCCTTGATGTTGCTATAAGCTGGTCTGACCCTCACTGCTAGGCCATGTTGCTTGTGTCCTGAACAAAAACATTTTCATAGAGCAGCAGCATCTGATACAGCCACTCTGTGCCTGTAATAGGTCAAGACAAAATACGATCACTCTGTAGAAATGTTTGAGCACAGACAAAAATAAGAACATTACACAAACTACAAAAACCTACACACATCCCCTATCGGGGCTATCATCAGCAACTGCTTCATCTTCACCAATGACAGCTTCAACTGTAGTAGAATTATTAAACCCAAGCACAGAATTACCTCTGCTTTCTGGCAGCGTCCAACGCAGGAAAAGGACCACTGCTTAAAACTTCTCCCAAATTAACCAACACAAGTCCATATCACATTATATATCCTTTCTAACACCTTCTGACTGAGCCACCCTATGATTCCTCATCTGTGTAGGGTCCCTGCAATGTACCAATAAACTCGACTTGTTTGAATAAAAGTATGTTTACTGTAGTTCTTGGCAGAAGGACATTGACACATATTTTGGGAGTGACTATTAGAATTAAGTATCCTCATTTATGAACTAAAGTTTTCTGTAGTATTAATTGTATAACATAAGAACCTAATAATTAATCTCTCAATCCATAAATGTGTCTGAACTTCCCAGCATACACAGGCATAGTAGCTAGCGTATAAAAATAGAAATGTTACATTTATATACATTCGTTAAGTGGCTCAATATAATGAACACAGTACTTATTTTTAAAACCAGGTCATCACTCCATAAATATATTTTCATATTTGATATATAAAAAGAACCCATGAACAAATGTTTCATATTGCTATTTATGATCAAGGTTTCCTTCATTGGCAAATATTTTGTATGAGAAAATATTTTCTTTGTTAAGAGAAGGGAAAGAAATGTATTCGCTGCCTCTCATTATCAAATTCCCTCACTTATGAATTAAGATTGCTGGACTACTTTCCTCCAGGCCTTTCAAGTCTATGTGTCTTTGTGTAAGAATCGACAATTTTCCAGGATCCTAAACGTACCCCCACATCTGAAAATGTATTCAACATTTTAGACCATATGCTCCAAATAAATTAGTTTTTGCAACATATTAACCAAATAGATACTGAAATTCAATAGGAGTGAATGTAAGGATATTGCCAAAACTGACCCTGCAACCGACGCATGTTACAGGTACACAGTCCAATCTGCAGTGTTTAAAGTAATTAAGTCTTCCTTATAAACAAGCAGCTGTCCTTTTGCCCAGAGCATGAGGGAAAATATTTGAAAAATTATAAAAATGTAAGGAGTAGGTGGCTTGTATTTTTTTTCATTATAATATTTAACAATTGGAATGGTTTTGATCTCAGGTGAGTCACCTTTTTATGTCCTTTCCACAGCTACACACTAACTCCTTGTAAATTAAGGCCATTAGTTAATCACAGGGGAATCTCTGTGAAGAATATATTTATGAGGGGACAAACTCATTCTTTACAATAGTGGGAAGTCTGCTATTTTTTCAGTCAACAGAGGTACCTTTGCACCCAGAAGACATTATATCTTTACTATCATTTGCTACATTTTTACAAGGTATACACTGGTTCATTATTTCAGTCAGTAAAAGCTGGTAAAAATGCTACTAATTTGGTCAAGTTTTTAGCACAATTATATATGGCTTATTTAATCAGTGGATGTAAATTAAGGGAATAGACTGGGCCCTCGTGCAGTTTTTTGAAACCCTGTAAACTAATAAACGTTTTTAATTTTTTTTATTTATTTTTACAACTTACCCATTCAGTTGAAACATGCCTTTAAAACTACCATCAATCTGTACCTACATCAGGTCAGTTCCACTGAATGATCAAAAGCTTAGTAATTGTTCACACTAGACGTGTCTTTATTAGAGTTGATTTTTCCTTCAGGTCACGTTTAACACCCTTTACTTTTCTAATTCACTATGTAGTAAAAATAATAATAATAATAATAATGCTAGAATCATTAAATCATAGACTCTCAGTAGGATGAGACCTTAGAAGTCATCTAATAGAAACTCCAACCAAATGCAATAATCTTTTACACAATGCCTCTTCACAGGTTTATAATTAGATTATAAGCTCTTCATATTTTATTCAGGTTTCCCATAACTAAAGTTTCCCATAAACTAAAGAACTTAAAAATTAATCCACAGGGAATAGAAAACCAAGCTGTAGGCAAGTAATAAAATAAAAGTGTGTAATATAATTCACAGCAAAGTACATTTATTAAAACTTTAAATATACTGTTACGGTGTTGTTGGACCATTAAGTGCCAACATTACAGCATAAGACATGAGACATCACAGGGAGTCATCAATAAAAAGGTCCATAACATTTGAAAAGGTTCAGCCATAAATCCCTCCAGTCCCTCACTTGGTTCACCCCCTACCTCCCAATTATACTTCAACTCTAGGCTCCATGCCTTTATGACAGCATTCAAGACAACCACTGGACTAGAACTTCTAGGCTACCATCTTTGAATTCATCTCATTCATCTCTGAATTCCAGGACAGGGCAACCAGAAGACATACGTGCCTGGTATAACCCAGACTCTCAGGCCCATAGTGCCTGAATCAGCCTAAAGCTACCCAAAACCCCATCCTTCTTCATGTTTCACATCTGAGTCTTCTTTATTCCCCCATGTTGTTTCCAGGCTATTATTCTCCTTCCCTCTTACAAAACTCAATATAACTTGGAATTCACTACAACTGATTCTCCCACCCTGTCCTCACCTCTTCCTGTCAACTAGCACTGCTGGTCAGCAAGGACGATGGCACTATGTTTTTTACTTTAACAGATCATTTCATTTTTTAAACATTTTATTTATTTATTTGTCAGAGAGAGAGAAAGAGCACAAGCAGGGGGAGTGGCAGGCAGAGGGAGAGGGAGAAGCAGACTCCCTGCTGAGCAGGGAGCCCGATGCGGGACTCGATCCCAGGACTCTGGGATCATGACCTGAGCCGAAGGTAGACGCTTAACCGACTGAGCCACCCAGGTGTCTCTTAACAGATCATTTTAAAGGGTGGAGAAGTTTGTAAGGAGACAAATTAGAAACCCACTATAGTTCAAGAGATAAGAGCAGCTTAAATAGTGATGCTAAAAGTTAAGACAGACCAAGTGGACAGATTTGCTTGTCACTTGTTCCCTTCTAACCTATTCGCTACAAAGAAGCAATTGCTGTTGGTCTTGTTTTAAATCATATCATGTCATGTCTTTGCTTGAATCCTTAAAATGGATTTCAAATACATGTAGAGGAAAATAATGAGTCTTTTTCTAGTTTACACATCTGAAGTGATCAGAACTATACATTTTCCTTCAAACTTACCTTCTGTCCACCGCCCACTACACTCTGCCACACTGGTGTATCCCCTCTCCAATCCAGAGCAGTTCTCTTTGCTTGAACTACCCCCTCATTCTTTACATGACAGGCTCCTTTTTTATTCTTAAACTCTCAGCTTAAATATTACTCACTTCACTGACCACAACTGAAGGTAACCCTCCCCCAAATCATTCTTAACACAGTGTATTCACTGTTTCCTTCCCAGCACTTAACTGCTTGTTATTATATTTGTGTACATGAAAAATATTTCATGATTGTTCTCTCTTTAAAAGTAAGACACAACTAACTCATGTAGTGGGAATAACGGAATTAGAAAATCAACATTTACCAATATCTTAATATGTACCAATTAATTCAGGCAAAGATCACCAGTGGAAGCTAAAACTAATGGCTGAAAATTTAATTAATGACAGGACTATTACAAAGTACAAGTATATAACCTAGTCATGAGGAAATAACCACACAAACTCAACTTAAGGGATAATCTACAAAATTACTACAAAATGTCAATGCCATGAAATACAAGAAAATATTCAGGAATGATTCCAGATTAAAATACTAAAGTAATATGAAAAGTAAATGCAACACAGGATCTTGGATTTTATTTTGCTATAAAAGATATTACTGGAACAAATAACAAAACCTCAGTAGTCTGTATATTGGAGAATAATACTGTTTCAATGTTAACTTCTTGAGTATTCTAATTTTATAGCAGTTATTAAAATAAGAGAAATATACACCTAAGTATTTAGGGGCAAAAGTGGCAGCACATATGCAACTTATTTTTTTAAAGTTCTAAAAACTTTCTAAATACACACACAAAGAAAAGTGTAAAGTAAATACAGTAAATGTTAACATTTGGGAAATATATGTAAAGAGTATCCAGGGATTTTTTGTTTATTTTTTCAACTTTTTTCAAGTCTGAAATTTCATCAAAATAAAATAATTAAAAAAAAAACAGTAAACTAACAACTCCAAGTATATACTTTATTTTTAGTAAATATCTTTAAAAGTTATTTTCAAATTTCTCACCTTGGAGCTATATACATTTCTCATACTTTAATTAATTACAAAATGAGCTTTAACACTCCCTTGAAACTATTTTCAGATTTTGCAATGTTTTTGAGTATGTCCTCATTGGTAAAATGTTTTCATCATTCAAAAATGTACTCTGTTTTTATAAACAAGTAGAAGTTCTTAACCTCTGAATTAGTAATCTAGAGAATATCATTTTTGAGACATGAAACAAATATAATCAAGCTAGATGCCTGGATTTCTTATATAATTTCTTATATAATTCTAAATAATAAAATGAAAACACTTTTGAACAACAGTAACATTTCAAGACTAATTGATTCCCAAGGAGACAGATAATAATAGTAGTTAACTTTTTGGGGTACCTAATATATGTCAGGTACCGTATTAAAACCTTTAAATGAAATAATCCTATTTATTCCTGACAACTCTTAGATAGATACTATTATTATGCCTATTTTGTAAAATAGAAAACTGAAGCTTAGATGAAGTTTTCCATCCAGCATGGAAACTCAAGAAATATAATGCCAAATTAGAGATTTTTAGCCAGTATACCATTCTATCTGCTCCCAACATGGAAAATAAAGCAGGTAATATGGAACAGTGAAAAGTATGGAGGAACTTAGTTGTAAAAGATTGATGATTAACTGGATGTTTAACTATTGGGACATAAATTTAACATTTCTGAGCCTGTTTTTTTCATCTGTAAAGAGAAAAAATATTTTATTGATGTGGTAATCAAGTTTTTAAATGAGATAATATTAAAAAAAGACAGGAAGTCAGTGATCATAATATGTAATAGTAGCTAACATTTATTATGAATTTAAGATAGATGAAGTGTTTTACATTTAATCCTTATAGCAATTCTTTAAAGTAGAACATTTTATTATCCTCATTTTTTCCCAGATGAGGAAACTGAGCTTTTGAAAGGTTAGGTGATTTAATAAGGATAGCAATGCTAGTGAATAGCAGAGGTGTGATTACAACTTAGACCTCTCTGACTCCACAATTATCCCTCTTTAAACATTACTTTATTGCTCCTAATTTCTACTGGAAAGGGTACTTACACAGCTTAAAGAGTACATGAAATGATGTGTTGGGAAACAAGATAGTAGGTCTTGAGCTAGTTTGGGTAAAGATTTGAGTATCAGTTAATTTTTTTTTCAGTTCAAACATTTATTAAGAAGTCAGGATTATTTTTCTTGTGGTAAATCAAACACAAACAAAATGGCACATAGCCTGTACAGCAACCATGTATGAAAATGTGATCGATATCTTTACTTATTTGAAAATTTCTATCCGTATGAAGAACTTAGCCAGATATTTTTTGATTCACATACAGAACAATATTTATCATCCAACCCATAAATTATGCTAAAGATTCTTTTTTTTATGTTTTACAATCTCTATTTTTTTTTAATGTAGTGTTCCATGATTCATTGTTTGCGTATAACACCCAGTGCTCCATTCAATACATGCCCTCTTTAATACCCATCACCGGGCTACCCATCCCCGCACCCTCCTCCCTTCTAGAACCCTCAGTTTGTTTCTCAGAGTCCATAGTCTCTCATGGTTCGTCTCCCCCTCCAGTTCCCCCCCTTCATTTTTCCCTTCCTGCTATCTTCTTCTTTTTTTAACATATAATGTATTATTTGTTTCAGAGGTACAGATCTGTGATTCAACAGTCTTATACAATTCACAGTGCTCACCATAGCACATACCCTCCCCAATGTCTATCACCCAGCCACCCCATGCCTCCCACCCCCAACCACTCCAGCAACCCTCAGTTTGTTTCCTAAGATTAAGAATTCCTCATATCAGTGAGATCATATGATACATGTCTTTCTCTGATTGACTTATTTCGCTCAGCATAATACCCTCCATCCACATCGTTGCAAATGGCAAGATTTCATTCCTTTTGATGGCTGCATAATATTCCATTGTATATATATATTCCACATCTTCTTTATCCACTCATCTGTTGTTGGACATCTGGGCTCTTTCCATAGTTTGGCTATTGTGGATATTGCTGCTATAAACATCGGGGTGCACGGACCCCTTCAGATCCCTACATTTGTATCTTTGGGGTAAATACCCAGTAGTGCAATTGCTGGATCATAGGGTAGCTCTATTTTCAATTTTCTGAGGAACCTCCATACTGTTTTCCAGAGTGGCTGCACCAGTGAGTATCAGTTTTAAAACAGATCGATACAGGTCAGCGGTGTGAACTGTGCTCTGTAGGTTCAGGATTTTTTAGGTGTCTCACTCCCAGTACTAACGCATGTTTAGAACACAATGGAAGATCTTGATAGGCAAGTGAGTAGACACAGCACACTGCAGAAATCCACAGGAAAGAGGTAAAGGTCTTCCCTTTGTTTTTGAGCTCTGTTCATCCTCTGCTACCACCACAAAGATCTACTCTCTACTTCTGCCAAACATAGGAGACACCATCACTGAGGCTCTTTAACCATGGAGACATGGCCCACAGTGATCAGCCATTTAAAAACCATACTATGCCTCTCCTCAATGAAAAAATTTCATCTAATAATTATTTCTATCCTTTCCTGACTTACGATAACACCAATTTTGTCATTTAATTACATTGTCTTGTATTAAGTCTTATTAGTCAACATAATTAAAAGGGGGGTGATTTATATCATACTAAAAAGAACTCTCTATGCTGTAAATAAGTTAACAAAGCTAAGCGTGGACTTTACCAATAAACTGCAGCTATTTTGAAACCTGTTCTACTAATGAACATAAATACCTTGGACTCACAAAACTGTGTACAACAGATACCTGCTTCCCTCTTCCCTCATTCATTCATTCATTCTTTCATTCTTTTAACCATTCATTTAGCACTCTCTGACTTTTGCAGAAGCTACAATTATAATTTATAATGGTCAAGTGTGTATATAAGGCAAATTATGAAAAAGCATTAGCTTGAGTTTAGAAATATAGTCTGATGATAGTCTCTGCATTCTTATTTAATTTGAACTTTAGGTTGTTAAAACCAATCTTATATCAACTTGGTTGTTAATTTAATAAGCATATAAATACATGTGTATGTGCATGCATATACACACAACCACACATATACATATACTGAGAGCTGACTTTGTGTCAGACATAATGTTAAGTGTACCCCCCCAAAATGAATAGACCAAATCTCTAGTCTTGAAAAAAATCATTGTATAATGTTGGTTTTCTATGTGTAATTGAATACAATTTCTTAAATGCTAGAAACCTTGGGACAAGTTACTTAATAACTCTTGGCCTCAGTTTGCTCATGTGAAAAATGACAATGATAATAATAGTACTCACCTCATAGGTTATTAGGAGTATTAAATGAATTAATACATGGAATGTCTCAAAATAGTTCTAGATCCTAGATATATATCTATATCCTAGATATATGTATACATATATACATATATTACTCCTCTCTCCTAATTCTATTCTTTCTTTGCCCTCTCTGACATCCAGTCACATAGACTATTCTACGTTAAATGTTTCAGTAGGAAAATAAAAGGGAAGGGGATATGGCATGTTGGGAGAGTGGGAGGTCATAAAGGAAGGACTAGAAAATGAAAGAAAAGACCTAGGAAATCTTTTATCTTCCAATAACCTAAGTAAACCCTTAAAGGATCCTGTTGGCTTAACAAAATGTATGAGGAAAGAGAGTTTAAGAGTACAGATTTCTATATTTCTTCCCTCTGCCATCCTGCAATGAAAGACAATTCCTAGGGGTTCACCAAAGAACAGAAAAGATACAGTTGGGAACTGAGAGAGCCACTGGTCCCTGATCAAAGATTTTGTGTCCATTCTCAGCTACAGAGTGATGATTTGTGAGTCTAGGCAGACAAAGCCTTTGTAATCCATGTCCAAGTGGCATAGACAGAGCAGAATGATTTGATGTCCGCATGTGTGGCTACAAGTAGCAGAAAATGTGGCTAGACCTAAAGAAATCAGATGAAGAGGAAAGCAGGATATCTCAAAAGTAACTGATCTGCAGTGGGGGTTGACAGAAGATGAGACAGAACCACAGACATCCGTGAGGTTGGATAACCTTGAGAACTAGCTGAACATCTGCACAGTACACTGGTTCTGGGTAAGTCCTCTGGAAGTCAGAATCAATCCTAAGGACAGGTAGTAGCTGAGTCTTGCTGACTGATACGAGTTATCCACCACTTCTACGGGATTGCAAATCAAAATACAAAGTAGACTAAAGTACAAATAGATAAACAAATGTATGATTCCAGCACTCCTAAATTATGGTCTAAGATTTGTATCTGCTAAATGAGAGATAAAGTACCTTGAGATTACCTTGAGATCTGGATCCCTATTACTTCTCTGATGGCACTTTTCTACTTCCCTTTTTCTTTTTGCAACAGCTCCACTGGTCTCCTTGCCAGCTTCAATCACACCAACACTTTTGGCCTCTAGGGATTCACAATTGTTGTTCTGTATTTAGTGCACTTACCCCAGGTATCCAGGGATACCCCAGGTATCCAGGGTTACAAACACATCTCCTTCATTTTTTCAGGTTTTTACTCAATGACCATTTCTTAGTGAGGCCTGGTGCAGCTATACTAATTAAAAAGTTTCAATAGCCTCTACATCATTTCAGACCATCTAAGTTATCATCATGAACATACTATGTAGCTCATTCATTTATATTGTCTGTCTGTCCCCACTGAATGACGTAGGAATTTGTGTGCTCTTTTCTACTGCTACATGCTTACATTCTCAGAGAAATACCAAACATGCACTAGCACTCAATACAGACTGTTGAATGAATATATAAATCCATCCTTTAATAAATATGAGCCATAACATGAATTCACTGAAATGGAATAAAATGAAGATTAACTACCTTACTGTACTTATGTTTAGTTAGGTGACTACATTTTTTTAAGTTTCAGTAGTTCAGTTAACATGATTTTTTTCCTTCCCTAGATGAGAAGCGTAATATATTCCTCACATATAAGTCAAGGGGAGATATTCTGAGTGGAAGGACTAGAAAATACATACCTGCAAGGTAGTGCTGCCACCGTCTCTTACAGAACAGCCTCATATTCCCTACTAATGCACTGTATAACTATGGGCAACTCAGCCTGTTTTAGGATCCTGGGGAAGACTATATTTGGCTCTACTGCATCTATACTTCTATCACAAGCTGTCAGATCTTCAAATCTCGTTTTGCAGTTACAATGGGTATAAATATTATCAAACATGAAGACATCTGAATTTAAATAATTATTCCTATTAACAGTGTGCCCATTTGGAGTGAAGCAGAAGAAGTGATACATGGTGGAAAAATGTCATCTTGATTAGAAAATAAAAATTAGTTAAATATAATTCCAGACATAGGAATTAATAAAAATTCACACTAAAAATGTGTGAATAAAGGACTTCAAAATAATTTTTTTGTTAAAAAACAACAGGCTAATAAACAGTAAGCTAAACTCCATTCACATGATTATATTTTAGAAATGCAGCATATTATATTCAATTCAGAATAAACAGAAAATCTAAATGACCAATTCATTTAAAAATAAGAGACCCAAAGATTAGTATCCAGAAAAATGAACAGCTTTAAACTGTGTAAGTTATAAATCATTAGTACTTGACCCCAGTACTACTAACAATCTTTTGTGTTGTCATGGATCAATTTTTAAAGAATATACAGCTATTAAGCCAGTAGTTGAGAGGTTTTTTTTCTTGGAAATATGTCCAACTTAAAAGTTCATCAGTTTCTTTTTTTTTTTTTAAGTTTTTTTTATTATGTTATGTTAATCACCATACATTACATCAGTTTCATGTCCTTTAAATAAAATGCTAGAAATGACTTTCAAGGTTCCTTATGGTCCTGAAGTCAAAATGAGTTTGTACTTATTCATGAGTTCATACTTCCCATAGTTGAAAATTTTTGCCTTGTTTGAAAGCCTGAAAAAATGCAGAAGACAGTGGAATATTATTGAAAAGATTGACAAAATATATTCATGAACACTGCGGTAAAATAATTTACCTGGGGATTTTGTTAAAACACAATTTCTAATTCAGAAGTCAGGGGTGGCATCTAAAATTCTTCATCACTAATCAGCTACCAGGTGATGCTGACGCTGCTGGTCTGCTGGCCACACTTCGAGTAATAAGATTGTCGAAGTAATGTGCCCTCTCAGGTACACTCAATTAACAATATAAAAACGTGAAAATTAAACTGACTCCAAGTTTTCTCTTTCTTCTCTCACTTTTAAAGAAGGGAACATAAGAGGTACTGTGTTAGAATTGAGCAAAAGCTCTGGAATCAGACAGAAGGATTTGAATACTGACTGCAAACTTGGATAACCTACTAAAAATTAAAATAGTATCTACTACACAGAGTTATGCTGAGTATTAAATAAAAATAATAAATACGATGCCACTATAGCCTTCACAAAATAACAGTCTGACTAGTCTGACGCTCTCCTCACTTCATAATTTACTTCACATTATTTTCCTAGAAGAGTACTACATGTTTTTTAGTCCTTCTTATTTTGGGTTAAAACTTCTTATGCTTCAGGGCACCTGGGTAGCTCAGTCGTTAAGCGTCTGCTTTGGCTCAGGTCACGATCCCAGGGTCCTGGGATGGAGCCTCGCATCGGGCTCCCTGCTCGGCGGGAAGCCTGCTTCTCCCTCCCCCACTCCCCCCACTTGTGTTCCCTCTCTCGTTTCTCTGTTAAATAAATAAATAAAATCTTTAAAAAAAAAAAAAAAAAAACTTATGTCTCCAAACCATTTATCTTCTTTACTTTTCAAAATATATCCCATTAGGTTAGACAGATTTAGTTTTTAGCTAGTTTAAAATAATCTAAAACAGGTTTTAAAATATGTATAATGTCACTCAACAATAAAAAATTTAAATATTAGGTGTGGCTATAAATTAGAAAAGAAAAATGAAATTGTAAACATACCAGGATGCATGCATTTAATTAAGTAATTGGAAAATACATGCCTTAGGGAACCAACAGTATTTCAAAGTAAGTTTAAAAATGTTCTTTTGGAATAATCAGAGTCTTTTTATAAACGACAATTTTTTTAATTACCATTATTTTGTAATCCCACTTTATTTTTGGCCAGAAATCATACTTCCCACTTTGATCACCCATTTTATTCATCAAATTTGGCACATTCTAACTTCTGCTACTGGTAAAAACAGAACTACGTTTGCAGATTTGCCACTGTTGAGAATTATTCAAAGTACATCCCACAGAATCCAAAGATAACACCAACAAAAGAGCCCCAGTCAGTGTGAGCAATGGTGACATTACTATATTGTTTGGCTTCTATAATAACTACTGTGAAAGGGACATCATTCATGCCAGTAAACCAGTTTCAGTATGTTGTTCAGTCAATCTCATTTTCTAAGTGTTTCACCTCATATGTTTTCATGTGGATTTTAATGGGAAATGGAAAAGACTTTATTATTTTTCCTTCCTATCTTATTTCCAGGATGCTGTCCACCAATAACATAAATCTACAGCAGTTGCTACCATTTTAACCCCTGCTACTCCTCTAATTAACAGAGCGATGTTCCTAGAATGGAAAGAGAAAGCTAAATTAAAAGGCAGCCACTCACTACACCACGTTACTATTGCAAATTCATTGGCATGTATGGGAGCCAGAAGCCCAGATCACAGGGATCATGAATTCTGGAGGTCCTTCCACTAAAACCAGGATACTGGCAGTAAAGGAGTTTGGAGACATAAAAAAGATTACAAGGGATTGGCTAATTTCTTTATATTCACTCGTTCTTCAGTGAACCCTGAATCCTAAAAGCACATTACAGAGATAGCACCACAAGGTGGTAAAATCATCTTCAAAAATATTTTATTGCTTCATTTATTTTAAGGTTGTCCAGATATTTTTATCTGAATTTACAATGCATGCCATCTAATACATTAATATTTTCTTAATTGAGAGCTATTCAACTGTGTTAATTTGATTTCTTTATTTTAAGAATTGTTCATTTAGAATTTAGCAAATGTATGTGGGATGACTTTTCTGTGAAGGTAGGATAAGGTATTTATTAAGGGTTACAGCTTTGAAGTTAGACCTTCTGAAATAAATTCATAGTTAGGTAAGTCATTTGATCGCACTAAACACAGCTTTTTTAAATTGTGAGTAGAAATAGTAATAATACCTCACCTCAGAGTTACAATTAAATCTCATAAATTTGGAGTTAAAGAAATCGACATGCCTATTTCTTACCTTGGTGCATAGTAAATAAGTAAGTTAACAGTTATAGTAGTAGTAGTAGTAGTAGAACAAGACCAGTTATGGATATTATAAAGAGTAATAAAATGTAGGGAAGACTCACTCGTCAACCTCAAGAAATTTAACACTCACCAGGACAACTGAAAATGGAGCATGCATATCTACTCTAGCTAAATATCTCTCTCTCATCTATAAAAAATAGGTCTTTTGGGTGATAAATGGGAGTAACCTCACAAAAGTTTTCAGTAGAGTCCACTTCGAGTCAGGATTGTTGTGGTGTTAGTTTTGGAGACCTAGGCTCTTAAAAATCTGATGGTCCCTAGAGTCAATTCTGCCTCTCTTCACCCAGAATCATCTTCTATTCTCTACCTAGCAAATTCCTTATCTTTCAAGGCTTCATTCAGTTATCACTGATGTTATTTATGGAGTGTCCATGACCTAGTTGAACAGTGCTGTGAAGTTTTTTAATATGCCTATCTCCTCACACTTCTCCCATGGCATTATATTATTTGTAACTATACAGTTGTGAACTTCTCCAGAACAAGAGACACACTTCTACTAGTCTATGATCCAGTATGTGGCTATACCACTAAGTAATGGTTTCATTTTGTTTATCAATATGTTTTTATTTGAAGTTGTGAATATAAATAGGTGAAGGTGACACATCGACAGGATGAAAATTTTACAGAGAGAACTTGGGAGACTAGGAGTGTATCCCTGGTGAAGGATGAAGACACAGAAAAGAGAGAGAGAGAGGTAAGGCATGTTTACCTACAGCAAGTTTTCTTCACATTGTATAAGATTAAAAGAAGAAGCCGGAGCTAGAATAAAAACTGTGGAACGGTATACAGGTGTAAATCCAGAGGCAATTTGTTGCTTATAAATAACAGTTGGGAAAACCAGGTAAAGCTCTGTGCTTAATTAAATCTTTTTTTTCTTTGCCCCTTTCCTGTCTTAAAAATACTTGCTGTGTTCACAGAATTTCTTTCTTATCTCCAGAGAGAGATTAGACTGCCCAAGCCAAACCATTAAAGGTAGTTTACAAAGAAATACAATTCAGATAGATGAGAATTCTCTGCTCAGCAAGGGATTTAGAATTACAGGGCTGCTACCCCTGGTACTCCTCTATAAAGATTTTTTTTCCAAAAATAGTCAATATCAAAGGTCACACATTTTAAAAGTCACTTGGAATTAGAAGCCCTAGGGAAAATGCTGAGGAGAAAATGTTTTGGCAAGCTTTTAGAGCCTTTCATTGAGTTGGCAACAAGACAGACCACGCTGGCCTCCAAAGCAAGCGGAGCAGATGTGTCATCTCAGATGTGGTAGAAAGCCTTCCTGTCCCTAAACATCACTCTCACCTGTCTCCATATCATCATACAAAAAAAAAAAGGAAAGTGGAGAGGGGTAAAATTAACACAAGGTTAGTGACTACAAACTGGCAGGCATTGTGCTTGGCTTTTCATATACGTTTTGTCAGTAAGTCTAATTATTTGATTTACAAAGGAAAAAAAATTCTAGCTCAGAGAAGTAAAATAACTTGCTAAAAGCCATACAGCTAGTAAGTGTAGAGCTAGAAAACTGAGGTCTGTCTGGTTCAAACTGCTTTTATGTTATGAATTTGTTAGATTATTTCTCATTCTTTCAGGTCTTAGTATATTTGCCCTAAACTTTTCCAACTGATCACTAGATGGAAACATGATCTGGTAAAGGAAAGAACAGAAAGCATGGTGGTAAGAACATAAAGAAGAGACTAAAATGCTGAGAGGAAAAGTGAAAAAGTAAAGAAAAAAAAAATCTTACAACTAAAAATGCTGATAGTTAATTAAGACCAGCCCCTTAGGAAATCATCTTTTTTCTACTACAAAGAATTTAAGTAGAATTTAACTGCAATATTTGCATTTTCACTTTAAGAAATTTACTAATTTTTTTTTTCAACATGGGGGAACATCCCCCAAATAAGGCTTCCTGTGTATTTGGATGCATGCTACTATTAGTATTCAAAACATGAAATTACATACAATTAGTTGAAACACACAGGTACATAAAGCAAGAAATATACATGAAAGGCATAATATATATTTAGATTCTAATATTTATGACTTTTCAAATCATCAAATGAAATTGAACACTTCTCCTATCATACCACCTTTTTGTTTAATGAAGTTATACTATAACCTAATACAGATTCAGTGCTGCATACAGAGTATACAAGGTTCTGTGGATATATGTATGTGTATTTCTGAAAACCATATGATTTGGCCATTTTTTTATTAAAGATAGCATATGGTGTTTACAACCTTGCTACGCTGTATTTTGTTACAGAGAAATGATTTCATTTTGCTTTAGCTACTTCCAAAATATGTGACCCCAGACAAACACATCCACCTGCTTATCATTTACTAAGCATTGCTTTGGCTGGCTTTTTCCAAACCTTTGATTTGGAAAGTTTTGCTTTGATTTCCTGCTTTGATTTTTCCAGTGCATTAGTTACTATAGAAACAATGTTACTGAAATGGGAAAAGTGCAGTGACATACCAAATCACAGTAAACCATTTATTTCATATATGTATAATGACATATGTGTATGTATACTTGTATTTATCATATATAGACATCTATGCATTTATATATGTCTGTTGTATATACATGAGAGTGTATATTATATACATATACTGGTTTATACACAGATCTACATGTAATTTGTTAATATATACATATAATAAAAATGTAATACACATATACATATATAGATTGAGACTCCCATAAATCAGAAAGCATGTAAGGTTTTAACATATGGGGACTGGTTAAATTAGTAAAAATAGTTAACGTTAAAATAGAATATTTTCCTAAAAATTAGAGTGTTTAAAGAATATAAATACATAGAAAGCAGAGATCAGTTAGTTATATCTTTAAAATTCTAAGGTCTAATGAAGAACACTGTAAAAAAAAAAAAATATATATATATATATATAAAGCAGAACTCAAAAATTTGTGTCAAATATTTAGCACAAAGGAAAATGGTAAATTGAGGGAAAACTCTCTCCTCAGCTATTTTCATATGAAATTTAATATTTAAAAATATACATTTCCCAAATATGAAAATTAATAAATAAACTTAAACCAAAGAGACCTCCTCAGTAAAGAAAAATAAAATATTGTGACAAAGTACAACCATAACGTCTACATTGCAAAATATTATATATAAATGGAGTAATTTTACTTAGCACTTTAACTTTTGAAAAATTATAACCAATGAGTATTTTATCCTCCACAATTTACAGGGAGCGATTAACTTTCTGCACATAAATGACAAAAAAAAATCATACTATCATGACTACAAGACAAAATGGGCAGCTGTCGAAAAGTCAAAATACATAAAACAGAATTATATATGTGTCACATATATAACATCCAGTAAGCACAAGAATGACCCCAACAGACTCTAGAGGAGTCTGTTGGGGTCATTCATATTTTTAAATTACATTTTAGGTATGGGAAAACTTTTCTATGCTTTGAAAATACTTATAAATATGGAAACTACTCTTTTGTTCCAACTATTCTTTGTTTTATGAAAAACACTCTTTGTTAGAAAAACAGCTTAATAAAAGGTAGAGTTTGGGCTTATATCTCATAAAATAAAGTCAGAAATTACATTAGAATAAGCCAGCTCTCTTAGTACATGCTGCCCTCATCCCCTTCCTTTTTCTTCATAATGCAAAAGTCATTCTAAAAGAAATTTAAAATTAAACTGCTATCTAATGCTATTTACATAATATTTTTAGTAGTTACTTCATGAAAACTTGTATTCTAAACTCTAAAAATTGCTCAGGCATAGAAGAAACCTCTCGTTTGCTACTTCAAGTGGTATAGTTTTTTCATGCCTATGTCAATAACTCCCAGAAACTAAAATATCAATGGGTCCAAAGAAATAATAGTGGCAAAATATTTAGAGAGGAAAAACATCTACAAATATTTTGAGGTAGGGGCGCCTGGGTGGCTCAGTTGGTTAAGCGACTGCCTTCGGCTCAGGTCATGATCCTGGAGTCCCGGGATCGAGTCCCGCATCGGGCTCCCTGCTCGGCAGGGAGTCTGCTTCTCCCTCTGACCCTCCCCCCTCTCATTTGCTCTCTCTCTCTCAAATAAATAAATAAAATCTTAAAAAAAAAATATTTTGAAGTATATATATTTTTAGAAACCGGTTACATAGTGGTGGTTGTTTCTGAAAGAATCTCTAACTTTAAAAAGCTTATTTACATTCTAGAAAGGAAAGATAAACCATAAACGTGTAAACAAATACAACCAAAACAAAGAAAATCTAAGATTCAATAAATATATCAATAAGAGAAAATAGCACTGTATGCTAAGACAGGAGGTGAGCTTGAGCTAGGATGATCAGAGAGGGCAGGCCATGAGTAGGTAAGATTTGAGATGATTCTTGAATGATGAGAACGAGGAAGCACATAAAGAACTTAAAAGAAGATTCTAAGCAAAAGACAGGGCAGAATCTTTGAGAAATGAACAACTTCACACAGAAAATTTTCTAAGTCATTTTCTAAAATACAGAAATAATAAGGGGTGGCAGAGTATTGTAAGTGCAGGAGAAAGGTTTTATTGACCTATCATTCCCCTTATGATTCCATCTCTCCACTTTGTCTATATTCTAATAGGCAATCATCACAGCAGAATCTAATTCTGAATAGTATATGCCTAGTCTAGGGCAACATTAATCATAATACGAACCAAATTTGTCTTAACTCCAGCCTATATACTTGGCATATAGCAGATCTGTAATAAATTCCAATTGACTTGCTGACAAAATTTGTACAGTGTATAAAACTTACACTCAAATAAAACTAACTCATTTTTCTTACTTTAAAAAATAATAATAATACTTGGAGAAGATGGCTGTAGTAACAATAGTAGTGCCATGGCTCTTCAAATTCTCCAAATCCCCGTAAGAAACAAAACAGACAAACAAGATAACAAACAAAAAACACGCAGGTAACATTTACAAAATTAAGTGACAAAGTATCCTCACAAACCCCAAAATAAGCCCCAAACAGCCAGAAGTTATTCAATGGAAAGCACAGTAGTCCACTTTGATACCAGAACTTCAATAGCAGATATGTGCTTGGGTAAGCACCGAACAGGTGTGAAGGTGGGAGTAGAAATGTCCCTATGAACTTTCAAACTGACAAACCTGAACTCTTTTCAAGGACAAGACTCCATACTAGCAAAAAATTACTGGGAGTTTAATAAAAACTGGGCAGGATGGAGATACAAAAATAGTTAATTATTCAAATAAAAGTGGGGACAGAGAACAGAGCAAGGAATCTCAGAAAGAAAACTGCAGTATTTCTGAAAATAAAAAAAAAGAAACAGTAAAAGATGGGTTTCCATAAGTCAGAAAGCTGCCCTAAACATACTGCCTTCTTAAAGTTCAGAAAAATTAAACAAAAGAAGCATCAGAAAACATCAAGGTCAAACACATACAGTTATTATAAGAAAAAAGAGAAATTAAACAACAAAATAACCTCCCTATAGACAATGAAAAAATGCTAGAAAATACTACTCATTGAACTAACAAAAATGCTAATATACTTTCAAAATTAAACATTAAGAAAAGCTACAAGGTATATAGAAAAACATATATATCCCAATTAGTAAAAACAGAAATGATATGACATTACTCAGGAAAAAAAAGCAGTCAAAGAAAATATTATTTGAAAAATGAAAATTCAAGTGACATCAGAAAAATGGCAGAGTAGGCACTTCTAAGCTCAAGACCCCACCAACTAAAGCACCAGAAAACAAGCAGAAACTGTCAGAATCAACTTCATCAAAACTCTGGAAAATAGTCATACTTCTATAGTAACCAAGTTTTATAGCAACCAAGTTTTATAACAATCAAGCTATAGGAAAGCTTTCTGGCCTTTTTACTAGTCCTTGTCCCATTCCTTCCCTGGTGTGTCAGCAATCTTGAAGACAGCAGCCCATGTTCCCTATGTTCCTCATTCTAGAGGGAAAAGAGCAGACCATATATGTAAATTACTGTGTAGATCTGCTCTAACCTGTCTGGAAGCTACCTTTAAACACTGACACATAGCACTTATATCTATTTTGCCTAAGTCAGAACTCATCTAGGCCAAAAAAGTGGTGAGCATGGACTGAAAACATTGTAAGGCTGAAAAACAACCTGCAGATACCTCAGGCAATAGCTCAGTTGGGACATACAATATACTAAAACCTGGGAGGAAGAGCTGAGACAGAGTTTTCTTGGGAAATTGGGGTAATCAATGTGGGTGTGGGCAAAAAGGAAATCAGAAAGCCATGTGCATGCCCAGGGTAAAATGCATGCCCAAATGACCAAAGATGACCATAAATTTTCAATTTGGGCTGATCTCTAGGCTCAATGCAAGTCTGGCTAAGTATCAAAGGCCTGTCTGCAAAGATTGGAAGATATGGTTATTTGCTTACTTGTTGATTTGTCTTTTTGATTTTTAGCTCCTAGCATTTAAGGAAAACTGTCAAAGCACCAACTAAACACAAGCTAAGGAACAGAGACTTCAGTGACCACACACAAAAGGGAACATCATCTCTGCAAAAATAGTTGGGAAAAGAATCTGATCTCCAAAGTTACCACATTCTAATATTCATATTTCCACTTTCAACAACAATAACAAAGTCACACAGCATACAAAAACAGGAAAGTACAGCTCATTCAAAGAAAAAAAATAATAAATTGATAGTAACCATGCCTAAAGAAGTTCAGACATTGGACTTACTAGACAAAGACTTTAAAACTATCTTAAAAATGTTCCAAGAGCTACAGGAAAACAGATATAAAGAATTATATGGGGACACCTGGGTGGCTCAGTTGGCTAAGCATCTGTCTTCAGGTCAGGTCATGATCCCAGAGTCCTGGGATCGAGTCCACATCAGGCTCCTTGCTCAGCAGGGAGCCTGCTTCTCCCTCTGCCTGCCACTACCCCTGCTTGTGCTCTCTCTCTCTCTCAATCTGACAAATAAATAAGTAAAATCTTTAAAAAAATAAAGAATTATATGAAATCAGGAAAATGATATATGAACAAAATGAGATTATCAATAAAGAGATAGAAATTGTAAAAAGGAAAAAAAAACATCTAGACCTGAAGGAATTCAAAGCAGCTTTGGTCAGGCAGAAGAGAGAATCAGTGTGTTTGAAGACAAGACAATTTAATTAAGAAGCTTGAGGAGAAGAAGGAAAAAAGAATGAAGAAAACTAAACTAATAGCCTAAGGGAACAATGGAACACCGCGAAACAGATCAACATATGTATAATGGGGAGTTCCAAAAGGAAAAGAGATGGAGGGAAAGGGAAAAAATTATCTGAAGAAACAATAGCCAAAAAGTTCTCAAATTTGATAGAAACCACAAAACTACACATCCAAGAAATTCAATGAACTATTAGGATAAATGCAAAGAGAGATCAATACCAAACCACATTATAATCAGATTGTTAAAAGCAAAAGAGTTTAATACGCAGAATATATAAAGAACTCTTATAACTCAATAACAAAAAGACAACCCAATTAGAAAATGGGTAAAAGACTTCAGTAGATATTTCTCCAATGAAGATATACAAATGGCCAATAAGTGAATGAACAGATGCTCAACATCATTATAATTATAAAGGAAATGAAAATTAAAACCACCATATGATACAACTTCACATCTATGTAAATGAATATAATGATTAAACAAGGAAAATATAAAGTGTTGACAAGGGTGTGAAAAATTTGGAACTTTCATATTTGTTGTGGGAATGTTAAATGGTGCAGTCACTTACCCAACAATTCCACCCACAAGTATATGCACAAAAGAAAGGCAAAGAGGGACTCAAACAAATCCTTGCTCACCACTATTCACTGCAGCACTGCTCACAACAGCCAAAAGTAGAAACAACCCTAGGGACCCATCAACAGATGACTGAATAAACAAACTATGATATATATATGTACACACACACACACACACACACACAAAAGGGGTTATTATTCAACCATAAAATGTAAGGAAATTCTGACATATACTAAAACATGGATTAACCTAGAAAACATTATGCTAAGTGAAATAAGTCAGACACTTAAGGTCAAATATTCTATTATTCCACTTATATGAAATATCTTGCATAGGAAAATATCTAGATACAGAAATTAAAGGTTATCAGGACCTAGAGGGAGAGGCAATTGGAGTTATTGCTCAATGAGTAAAAACTTTCTGTTTGGAGTGATGGAGATGTTTTGAAAATAGATAGTGGTGATGGTCATACAACACTGTGAATGTATTTAATACATTAATACATATACAAGCCATGACTTGTATATGTAAAAATGAATGAAATGGCATATTTTATGTTAACTATATTTTGTAATAATAAAAATAAAAGTAATTTTTAAATTATTACACTCATTTAGAAAGAAGATAAAACCAATAAACACAAACAATGCTTTAAAAAACTTGAAAAGGAAGGCAATTTTAAATACAAAAAAAAAAAATTGAAAAGGATTGAAGATAAACTGATAGATATCAAAGACAGGCCAAAAGATTCAGTATACATATTTTAGGAGACCCTGAAGACTAAAACCAAAGCAAGAGAACAGAAAAATAATTTTAAATTATAATTACAGGAAACTTTCTTGAAATAAAAAAGTATATATATGAAACTACATATTGAAGAGCACATGAAGTAAGTATCCAGAATGACCACCTCAAGTAAGAATCTTAGAAAGAGAGAGAGATTACTGGATATTAGAGAACAACAAAAATTCCTTAGGGCTTCTGGGGGAATTGAATGGCAAGATTTAAGGGAAAACAAAGCAAGAAAAAGAAAATCACGTTATGAGAAGACCTCAGCACCAATGCTTTAGACTAGGTGATACTAAAGTAACATGTATTATACTCAGAAAATGAATTTTACATTCAATAAAACTGACATTTAGAGAACCAAAAAGACTAGCAAGACAGGAAAAAGGGCTGGTGGTGAACACTGACCACACAGTAACTTACAGAAATAAGGCAATATGGGAATTATAATGGACTGTGATATGTAATTATATGCCCCCATAAAAATACATCATTGAACCATAACAAATAGAGGGAGAATGTCACTTTTGAGCAGAGGGAGCAATTTGTGATTGTGTTGGTAGTAGATGAAGGAACTTATAGGGTGAATAGCGAAGTTCTAATTCTTCATTTTAGTGTGGTTAAAAAAACGTTTACCTCATAATTAATCCTTAAACTATACATTTTTGCATATTTGGTTTTCATTATCCCTGTTTTTTTTTACAATAAAAGGATTAATAAATGTTTTCCCCCTGAAGATTACACCCAATATCCCTAATTACATTCCTTATAGCATTGCAAAATAAATATTAAAATGCTATTTTTAAAGTATACCCCTAATTAGAATCTTTTTGTTTTAAGATTTTTAGTTTTATTTTTTTGAGAGAGAGAGAGCATGAGAACAGTGGAGAGTGGGAGAGGTAGAGGGAGAAGCAGATTCCAACTGAGCAAGGAGCCCGATGTGGGACTTGATCCCAGAACCCTGGGATCATGACCTGAGCCAAAGGCAGATGCTTAACTGATTGAGCCACCCAGGCGTCCCTAGAATCTTTAAAAGATATTATAAATTTCCCAAAATAGTGTCCTAAAATTTATTCTTCATCTATTTCTCTATTTCCTGCAAAAATATTTTTAATTTCATTTTACTTTAGACTACAACTTAAATAAAAATTAAGATTTGATATGTAAAACTACTAGTAATCTCTTATGTATTTACATTTATATCTTATTTTAGGTCAATTTTTCCTGTGTATTGCTATTGTTTACAGATACATATAACAACATATCTGTCACAGGTTAATAATGAGTCGATATCTATGAAAGGATTAATATTTTCAACTTGGCAGTTGGTCATGTACACTCCTTAAAAACTGACAAGTTTATTATTTTGTGATATCATGGAGTTAGACTCCCTCCTTTTTAATCTCTTCTGCTTGGAAACTCATTGCAACTACTTCACCTTATAAATGGATAAATGTATTATTTTCCATTATCTAGATTTTCTTTTTTTTTTCTTTAAGATTTTACTTATTTATTTGAGAGAGAGAGAGAGAAAGATTGAGAGAAGGGGCAGACGGAGAAGCAAACTTCCTGCAGAGCAGGGAGCCCAATGGCAGGACTCGATCCCAGGACCCTGGGATCATGAGCTGAAGCTGAAGGCAGATGCTTAACCAACTGAACCACCCAGGTGCCCCATAGATTTTCAAATCATCATTTTAAATTACATTTTTTTCTGAATCTACTTTAAATTAAAGCTAGATTTATAGTCTGAAAAGCCAAGGGCAATCACATCCCTAGCTCAGAAACTTAACTATAATAAAATCCAAGTAGCCACTGTGGTCACTAATAAAACCTCTCCATTGTCTCATTACAATTAATACTGACCCTCCCCCCCAAAAAGAAAGAAAGAAAGAGAGAAAGAAAGAAAGAAAGAAAGAAAGAAAGAAAGAAAGAAAAAAAAAGAAAAGAAAAGAAAAGAAAAGAAAAGAAAAAAAAAAAAAAGAAAGAAAAGAAAAGAAAAGAAAAGAAAATACGCTTTACTATTGGTAGTTTCCCAAATCCTCAATTAACACATATTAAGTTTTCAGAGAATTCTCCTAAGTCCATCAATTTAAGGCCAACAAAGGCTCTAATTAATATTGTAATTAGTATCTTTGATCTCTTCGTTTTGTAACCTATGCTAACAAATTTCTTTCTACTCTAATTACACAGTTTGTTTACTAAGTTTCTACTGGGTTACATTTAGCTGTTAATTTTGCCTTACTTAGCACCTTGGAACATTATGTGTTTGGATGTAATGTCTCATAAACCATATCTTAATCTTTGAAACTTCCTTAAAATATGCTTCTATAATTAGTATAGATCCTTTACGATGTTTACAAATAAACCGCCATAATCATTCTTTGTCTTCTTACAACTCCATCCCTTTGATTTACACCTAGGCCAACAGGTATATAGCACTAATTTAGTTATAAGAAAGTGAGAATTAACTATTGATTCTTTCTGAAAGATATAACTTAATTGAATAAAATCAAAACTATGCCTCAGGAACTCTGAGTTCTAATCTTTTCCCTAATACTGAATGCCTCTGTTATATCATTTTCTTCCTTTGAAAACTAATTTTGCACCTCTGTCAAGGAAATAATTTGAAAATTATTAGATGCTAAAAACAATTTAAAAAATTCTACAACATTGAAATTTCAATAACTAGAAGTATTTGCATTAAAGAATTAAAGACTGCTATTTTCACTTTTGTTATAAAGCTGTTGTTGTTTCCTGAGATGATTAATTTATTTTATAAATGGCAATTTATTATTTTATTTGGACTAATATATGGAAAACTTTTCATAAATCATTTCAAAAGATACAAAACCTCTGAGCTTTCACCTCTTATTTATAACCACTGTCTCAATTTTTAGGTTATAACTCCAAAGCTTCATCTAATGTGATTTCTGAGCACATAGTAGAGGTGTTTCAAATTTTCAAAACTACTATTAAAAAATCAATATACTGATTTTTTTGGCAAATACAGAATATAATCCTGTATGTAAAATAGGAGTCATTAATTTGAAATTAATGACTCTGTCAGCCTATTCTAGTATAGCTGCATCTTCAAACCAAAAATTATCCAATATATTTCCTGTACTTTAATAAATCAACCAGAGAAGGAAATAAACTCAGCTTAAATAAAATGATTAGGCATAGGTTTAACCTTACAAAGTGGATGCATACTGTTAATTCATTAAACCATCAACCTCCTACCACAATACATACATACATGCACATACACACACATATACACACATAAAATCACTCATGCATACTCTCATATACACTCTATTGTCAAGGAATAACCATGTCTTCACAATGACACATCCAACACTTGAACCTTACATCCAATCACAAATTTATTTAAAATGAACTCATTCCTTGGGCACAATTCTTTAGCTTGGGGCTAAAAAATTAATAGAACTTTGCAAATCAGTCCTTCCTCAGTAACCTAAAATTAGATATGAAATTCTAATCTCAACCTTCCAGCTCCCTAGAATGGGAGAGAAGTAAACTTGAAGCTATTGGCAGTAACCGTTTTCCCTTATGTAAGCTGGAAAGCAGAAAAGTTTGTAATAAATGAAAAGAGTGAAGCAGTCAGTCAAGGAGAAGCATAGGAAAAGATATAGCAAGTGGATTTCATGAGTTCTACCTGGGGCTGATCCAGTCTTTTCCTGGTTAGCAATGCTCTGATCCTTTCGTTCTAGAAAATGAACTGTCTCACTATAATAACACTTTCATGGTTAAGTAACCCTTTGATTTGTATTTGATAGATAGATAGACACATATATTACACGCAACTAAAATAATTTGAAATAAAACACATTAAGTCATTAATGTTGTATAAGAAAACATTTATACAAAAGAAGATAAATCCTTTAACTTATCAAAATTTTTTTAAACAATATAGGGAATTTCTTAAATTCTGTTTGCTATTATTCTCATGGAATAAGAGTACAAATGGTTAGCTGAGTATTGAAACTTTTCCTACAAAATAGTGTTGATTTTTCTTCCCAGATACTGAATTTAAAATTTGGAAAATAGGGACACCTGGGTGCCTCAGTCAGTTAAGTGTCTGCCTTTGACTCAGGTCATGATCCCAGGGTCCTAGAATTGAGTCCCGTGTCAAACTCCTTGTTTGGCGGGGAGTCTGCTTCTCCCTCTGCCTGCCGCTCCTCCTGCTTGAGCTTACTCTCTCTCTGACAAATAAATAAATAAAATCTTTTTAAGATTTTGGAAAATAAATATGAGCTTAAATTGTACTATAAACTAAATATAATTTTGTAAGGTTAGTCACAAGTTAATTTTGTTTCTCAGACTTGCCTCTCTACACAAGATAAATGGGACAAACCAATGGAAATTAGACCTCTTCTCCTTTGACTTGATCTTGAAAGGATTTAAATCAAATAAGAAAAGCCCCCAGATGATGATGTAACAAGTTAGGGTGAAAAAGACAATGAGGAGCTGTCTTGCCTCTCATAGGTAAGAGCTGACAGGGTAGGACTAAAAGTAAGTTCCCCAATCAGTAATGGCTACTGAAATGAAGATCTTATTTGTTCGGATGATGCTTTTAGGCCCCAATTCTGACTTCTCCAGTGAGTGAAGCTAAATACCTGGTAAATTAATAATGACATATTTTATAATTTAGTACCATTTTCATTTGTATACTGAAAAGATTGATAATTAAATATGCTGAAAACACATGGCTACCTTTAAGGCAGTAAAAGCAGAACACTGAATATACTTCATTCTAAGAGCTCTCCATTTTAATTTACAAAAGACCAAGATAACTTCCTTTGAGATCAAAAATATTTGTCAAAATATAAATATTTGGGGCTCTTTTCCTTTTTAAATCCACAGAAAATATGCAGAAATTGTTTGAGAATAACAGGAATTGGTTGTAAATAAATAAAATCTTTCTCTGTGAAATTTAAAAACTATTTTTACCATAATGTCATTTGTAACTTAGATTGTGGTCATAACTTTAAAACATGTGTGCAATATCTTTGACCTTCTTACCATAAAAAGATGGGGTCTGTTTCCCCACCTCTCAAAAAGGCCAACCTCGATGACTCACTTTTTTTTTTTTAAAGATTTTATTTATTTATTTGACAGAGACAGAGACAGCGAGAGCAGGAACACAAGCAGGGGGAGAGGGAGAAGCAGGCTTTCCGCTGAGCAGGGAGCCCGATGCGGGACTCGATCCCAGGACCCTGGGATCATGACCTAAGCCGAAGGCAGACACCCAACGACTGAGCCACTCAGGCGCCCCCCTCGATGACTCACTTCTAATAAACAAAATGGCAGAAGTGAGGCTATGTGACTTCTGGGAAAATTCACCTCCCCCTGACTCTTTATCTTTTGGGACACTCTCCCTCAGAACTCAGACATTTTTTGTTTGGGAGCCTAGCAGCCAAAAAGAAAGGCTGCAGATAGGTATCCAGCCCTAACCCCCACTGAGGTGCTAGCTGGTCTCAGCATTTACCACCAATGAGCAAGTTTTAAGAAAATTCAAGAAACAGAAAAAAACAATCCTAAAATTCATATGGAACCCCCAAAAAACACAAATAGTCAAAGCAACCTTGAACAAAAAGAACAAAGTTGGAGGTATCACACTCCCCCCTCCTCCCTGGCCAAGGCACAGGGTATCACACTTCTGGATCTCAATATACTTTACAAAACTATAGTAATTAAAAGAGTATGGCATGGGCCACCTGGACGACTCAGTCAGTTAAGCATCTGACTCTTGTTTTAGGCTCGGGTCATGATCTCACAGTTGTGAGATCAAGCCCCACATCCAGCTCTGCCCTGAGCTGAGCTTGGAGCCTGCTTAGGACTCTCTCTCTCCTCTCCCTCTGCCCCTCCCCACCCTGCTCATGCACTCCCTCACTCTCTCTCAAAATAAAAATAAGTAAATTTTTTTTTAAAAAGAGTACAGCATAAAAACAGACCAATGGAATAGACAGCCCAAAACTAACTCATAGTTTTGTTCAACTGATCTTCAAAGGGTTCCAAAAACACACAATGGAAAAAGGATAGTCTCTTCAATAAATGGTGCTGGGAAAATTGGGTATCCATGAAATTGGATCCGTATCTCATACCATATACAAAAATCATCTCAAAATGGATAAAAGACTTAAAGTTAAGACCTTAAACCAAAACTATTAGGAGAAAACATAGGTAAAAAACTCTTGACATTGGTTTAATCAATGATTTTCTGGATATGACCCAAAGACGCAGGCAAAAAGTAAAAACAGACAAGTGGGACTGCATCAAACTAAAAAATCTGTGTAGTAAAAGAAACTACCAACAGAATGAAAGGCAACCTATGGAATGGGGAAAATATTTGTAAAACATATATCTGATAAGTGGTTAATATCCATAACATAGAAGCAATTCCTACAACTCAGTAGCAAAAACCAAATAATGGGATTAAAAGATAGGCAAAGAACCTGAATAAATATTTCTCAAAGGAAGATGGACAAATGCCTGACAGATGTATGAAAGGTGCTCAATATCACTAATCATCAGGAAAATTTAAATAAAAAACCACAATGACACATCGTTTTGCATTTGTTAAAATGGATTTTATCAAACAGACAAAATATAACAAGTATTGGGGGTAGAAAACCTTGCCAAGGGAAACCCTTACCACTGTTGGTAGGAATGGAAAATGATATAGCCACTGTGGAAGAAACTGTGGAAGATCCATAAAAAATTAAAAATAAAACTACCATATGATCCAGCAATCCCACTTTGGGCTATATATCAAAAGAAATAAAACCAGTATCTCAAAAAAATAAAGAACATGTGAAATATACACACATGCATGCAGACAGGGATAATCAGCCTTTAAAAAGAAGGAAATCTTGTGATTTGCAACAATTTGGATGAAACTGGAGGACCTTAAGCTAAGTGAAATAAGCCAGACACAGAAAGATAGAAACAGCAAGCCTCATATATATGTGGAATCTAAAATAGTCAAATTCATAGAGTAGAATGATAGTTGCTAGGGATTGGGGAGAAGGGAAAATAGGCAGATGTTGGTTAAAGGGTAGAAAGTTTCAGTTACACAAAATGAATAAGTCCTGGAGACTGTTGAATCACAGACCTGTACCTCTGAAACAAATAATACATTATATGTTAAAAAAAAAAAAAAAAAGAAGAAGCTAGCAGGAAGGGAAAAATGAAGGGGGGGGAATCGGAGGGGGAGACGAACCATGAGAGACTATGGACTCTGAGAAACAAACTGAAGGTTCTAGAGGGGAAGGGGGGTGGGGGATGGGTTAGCCTGGTGATGGGTATTAAAGAGGGCACGTTCTGCATGGAGCACTGGGTGTTATATGCAAACAATGAATCATGGAACACTACATCAAAAACTAATGATGTATGGTGATTAACATTTAAAAAAAGAAATTAGATAGGAATTTGGCATGTATTCTTCCTAAATTTGTATTGAGAATTTATATTCATAAATAAATCCTTGGAAAAAGTAAAAAAAATTAAATAAAAAATAAAATAGTCAAATTCATAGAGTAGAATGACAGTTGCTAGGGATTGGGGAGAAGGGAAAATAGGGAGATGTTGGTAAAAGGGTAGAAAGTTTCAGTTACACAAAATGAATAAGTCCTGGAGATCTACTGTACAGCAGTGTGA
This sequence comes from Mirounga leonina, assembly GCF_011800145.1. Classification (NCBI taxonomy): domain Eukaryota; kingdom Metazoa; phylum Chordata; class Mammalia; order Carnivora; family Phocidae; genus Mirounga; species Mirounga leonina. Next base: position 6,050,910 of record NW_023270323.1, read on the forward strand.
CTACAGTTAACAACACTGTGCTGTACACTTTAAATTTACTAAGAGAGAAATATTAAATGTTCTCATCATATGCATATTGAAAAATGTTAACTATATGAATTGATAAATATATAATTAAATTATGATGATTATCTCACAGTGTACACATATATCAAAACCTCAAATTGTATTCCTTATGTGTACATAATTTTTACCTGTCAATACAGCTCAATAAAGCTGAAAGGAAAATGACATAATTATATACCATGGAGTAAAGTATTTCTCCAATTTAAACCAAAATTTTAAAAGTGAAAAGAGAAAAATAGACATACTCATGTAAGTATCATTTTACTTGAGTCATGTTAATGGGACAGATACCCACATTCCTTCCCATCAACCATTCTCCCTTATTTCTTGCCAAGAGTCTAAAATTTCACTGAAGAGTTCAGATATTATTCACAAGAAAATTGAATTCCTCCCTAGGCTAAGGAAAAGAATCAAAATAGGTCCAAACTGTCAATATTTCCATTCCTTTTTTTTTTAAGATTTTCTTTTTTTAGAAATTTAGGTTTACAACACAATTGCAAGGAAGGTACAGAGATTTTCCATATACCCCCTGCCCCCACATATGCATAACCCACCCATTCATTTTCAACATCACACTGCAGAATGTTACATGTTTAATCAAGGATGAACCTACATTGACACAGATAAACACCCAAAGTCCATAGGGTTCACTCTTGGTGTTGTCCTTTAGATTGGTTTGGGAAAATGTATAATAACATATATCCATTATTATAATATCATACAAAGTATTTTCACAATATTTCTTGCTATTATCTTTCTCAAGGCAGAAATTTTTAATTTTAATAAAGTCCAGGTTATCATTTATTTCTTTAATGGACTATCTTTAACGTTGTACCTAAAAAGGCATCACCATATCCAAAGACATCTAGGTTTTCTATGTCATCCACTAAGAGTTTTATGCTTTTGCATTTTACATTTATATCTAGGATTCATTTTGGTTTTTTTTTTTTAATTTATTTTATTATGTTACATTAGTCACCATACAGTACATCATTAGTTTTTGATGTAGTGTGCCATGATCCATTGTTTGCATGTAACACCCAGTGCTCCATGCAATACGTGCCCTCCTTAATACAGCAGTGTGACTACAGTTAACAACACTGTGCTGTACACACAGCACAATCTTCCCCTCTAAAACCCTCAGTTGGTTTCTCGGAGTTCATCATCTCTCATGGTTCATCTCCCCTCCAATTCCTCCCCCCTTCATTTTTCCCTTCCTTCTCTAGGATTCATTTTGAACTAATTTTTGTGAAGGGTGTAAGGTCTGTGTCTAGATTCCTTTTTTAGTATGTGGATATCTAGTTGTTCCAGCACCATGTGTTGAAAAGAGTATCTTTGCTCCATTATATTGCCTTTGCTCTTCTATCAAAGATTGGACTATATTTACAAGGATCTATTTCTGAGCTCTCTATTCTGTTCCACTGATCTATTTGCCTATATTTTAGCCAATACCACTCTTCTAGATTACAGTACTAAATACTATATCTTGAAGTGAGGTAGTGTCAGTCCTCCAACTTTATTTATCTCTTTCAATACTGTGTTGATTATTCTGGGTCTTTTGTGTTTTCATATAAAGTTTATAATTGGTTTATCAACATTCACAAAATAACTTGCTGGGATTTTAAATGACAGTGCGCTGAATCTACAGATCAAGTTGGGAAGAATCCTGACATTATTGATTCTTCCTATCCATAAACATGAAATAGTTCCATCTATTTAGTTATTCTTTGATTTCTTTCATCAGATTTTTGTAGTTTTCTTCATATACACATTATACATATTTTGTTAGATTTATACCTAGGTATTTCATTTTGGAGATGCTAATGTTAATGGTATTATGTTATTAATTTCAAATTCCACTTGGTCATTGCTAGTACACAGGAAAGCAATTGACTTTTATACATTAAACTTGTACCTTGCTACCTGGCAATAATCACTTATCCATTCCAGGAGGGGGTTTTTGTCAATTCTTTTGTATTTTTTACATAGATGATCATGTCTTCTGTGAACAAAGACAGTTTCATTCTTCTTCCACAAGCTATATATTTTTCACTTCCTTTTCTTTTCTTATTGCATTAGCTAGAACTTCCAGCATGATATTGAAAAGCAGTGGTAGGAGTGAACATCCTCACCTTCTTTCTGATCTAAGTAGGAAAGCTCTGAGTTTCTCACCATTAAGTATGATCTTAGCTGTAGGTTTTTGGCAGATATTCTTTATCAAGTTGAGGAAGTTGCCCTGTATTTGCATGAATGGATGTTGAATTTTGTCAAATGCATTTTCTCCATCTATTAATTTTTGCATGTATTTTTTCTATTCTAGCCTATTGCTGTGATTACACTAGCTGATTTTCAAATGTTAAACTGGGCTTGCATACCCAGGATAAATTTCACTAGGTTATGGTGTATAGTTCTTTTTGTACATCATAGGCTTAAATTTGCTAAAATTGGTTGAGGATTTTTGCATCTATGTTCATGAGAGATATTGGTCTGTAGTTTTATTTTCTCATGATATCTTTGCCTGGTTTTGGTTTGAGGGTATTGCTGGCCTCATAAAGTGGGTAGGAAGTATTCTTTCTGCTTCTTTCCTCTGAAATAGATTGTAGATAAATGGTATAATTTCTTCCTTAAGTGTTTGGTAGAACTCTCCAGTGAACCCATCTGAGCCTGGAGCTTTTGGTTTTGGAAGGTTGTTAATTATTGATTCAATTTGTTTAATAGATATAGACCTATTCAAATAGTTTCTTTCTTGTGTGAGTTTTGGCAAATTGTGTCTTTAAGGAATTGGTTTATTACATCCAGGTTATCAAATTATCAACATACAGCTGTTCATAGTATTCCTTTACTATATTTGAATGTCCATGGGATCTATAGTGATGTCCATTCTTTCATTTCTCGTATTAATATTTCTTGTCATTTCTCCTTTTTTCTGAGTTAGCCTGGCTAGAGACATTGATTTTATTGATCTTTCAAAGAACTAGTTTTTATTTTTGATGCTTGTTTTTTTTAAGGGGGGAGGGGCAAAGGGAGAGTGATAGAGAGAATCTTAAGCAGGCTCCAACCCCAGCATGGAGTCCAACACGGGACTCAATCTCAGGACCCTGAGATCATAACCTGAGCTGAAATCAAGAGACCAACTGAGTCACACAGGCGTCCCTATTGCTTTCCTGTTTTAAATGTCATTGATTTCTGCTCTAATTCTTTTTTCTTCTGCTTACATTGAATTTAATTGATCTTTGTCTAGTTTCCTAAAGTGGAAACTCAAGTTACTGATTTCAGCTCTGTCTCCTTTCCAGCTCTGTCTCCTTTCCTATATATGCATTCAATGCTACAAATTTCCCTTTAAATATTACTTCTGTTACATCCCACAAATTTTGTAAGTTGTGTTTTCATTTTCATTTAAGATATTTTTAAATTTTTCTTCTTTGACCTATGTATTATATAGAAGAGTGCAGTGTAAGCACCACATATTTTGGGATTTTCTAGTTTTCATCCTGTTACTCATTTCTAATTTAATTCCATTGTGTTCTGGGAACAGAAAATGGTTTCTATTATTTTAAATTTGTTAAGGTATGTTTTATGGACCAACATGTGGTTTATCTTGGTAAATATTATATTAAATTGAAAAGAATGTTTATTCTGCTATCAGATGAAGTAGTTTATAGATGTGAATTATGTCCAGTTGATTGATCATGTTTTCGAGTTCAACTATTTTCCTTATCAATTTTCTACACACTGGATCTGTCCATTTCTGAGATGCGGGTGTTAAAGTGTTCAACTATGATAGTGAATTCATCTATTTTTCTTTGCAGTTCTATTGTTTTGCCTCACACAGTTGATACTGTAATACTGTTCTCTCTTCTTGGACAACCAACCCTTCTATCATAATGTAATGTCCTTCTTTATCCCTAATAACTTTCCTTGAACTGAAGTCAGCTATGTCTGAAATTAATATGTGTATATCACTGTTTTCTTTTGATTAGTGGTAGCAGGGTGTATTTTTCTCCATCAATGTACTCTTCATCTGTTTGTGTCTTCAAATTTAAAGTAGGTTACTTTAGACAACATACAGTTGGGTGTTGTTTTGGATCCACTCTGACAATCTCTGTCTTTTAACTGGTTCACTTAGATGACTGACATTGAAAGTGATTATTGATATATAAGGACTAATATGTGCCATATTTGTTACACTTGTCTATTTGTGGCCCTTGTTCTCTGTTCCTATTTTTGTTTCCTACTCTTTTTCTGCTTATTATGGTTTTCATTAAGAATTTTATATGATTCCATTTTCTCTCCTTTCTTAGCATATCATTTATTCTTTTTTCACTTTTTTAGCAGTTGCTCTGGAGTCTACAATATATATTTACAGTTACTCCAAGTCTACTTTCAAACACTATACCACTTCACAGGTAGTATGACCTCACAATAACAAAGCCAGAAAGAGAAAGACAAATACTGTATGATCTCCTTTATATATGTAATCTTTAAAAAAAAAAGTCAAACTCACAGAACACAGTAGAATGCTGGTTACAAAGGGCTAGGGAATGGGGGAAAGGGGGAGATGCTAATGGAAGGGTACAAGCTTTCAGTTACAAGATGAATAAATAAGAGTATCTACTGTACAGCATGGTGACTATAGTTAATAGTACTGTACTGTATAAATGAAATTTGCTAAGAGATTAAATCACAAACATTCTCACCACACACACAAGAAAAGTTACCTATGGGAGGTAATGTATGTATTAATTGCTGATTATGGTAATCATCAAAAAGTATACATATATCAAATCATCACATTGTACACTTTAAATACATACCACTTGTATGTCAATTATACCTCAATAAAAGCAGGGGTGGGGAGTAAGAGGGGAAGAAGATTCTAGTCACCAGCCCTTGAGCTGCCTCAGGTGATTCTGAGTAGAGAAAAGACAAAGTTATCCCTGTCAAATTATGCCCAAATCATGAGATTCATAAGAAAAATAAATGTTGTTCTTGCTCTGAGTCACATTTTTAGTGAGAAGAAGTTCAGCAATAGATACTTTAAGAAGCAAACTATCTTCAAAATGTTAGGTAAACAAGTGGAAAGTAATAATCTAAGCAATAGGGGAAGAAAACAGTTGAGAATTTGCAATTCATTTCACAGTAGTCCACAAATAGTTTCATAATCTCACAAAACACTTGATTTCTCAAATTGAACAAGGAAATGAATATGCACAAAGAAATTGAGATAGCATTCCTTTAGAAAACATAATGTCTCAAATAAATTAGCTAGCTGGCCTGAATTTATTTTTGAACTTAAAAAAAAAATCTCTGATTATGAGATGATCATATGTCAGGTGTTAATACTGTGTATGTTCCACAACACACACATGCAAAATAATAGTGATTATATTAGACATGTTTATAAATGCAAACATGCAGAGTTTGAATACTTTGAGCCTTTCTTTTCCAGTTGGTAAAATTACTCACAATACAGAAAACTTACAGAAAAGATAAATGAAAGTTTTACAAAAGATATAAAGAAAAACACAGACAAATTATAGTAAATAAGCAAAGGAAATATAAATTTGAGAATCCACTGAATAAAAATAAGCAATGATGATAAATTTATTTTTGTATTACTATTAGGAAAAAGGGCTTTCTTCATTTTACAATACACCTTTTACTCATTTAACAAATATATTTTGAATGACTATTACATCATGCTTAGTTTGCCCATTACATCATCCTAAGGATACATAGTGAACACAAGGGACAAAGATCCTTGCTTTTCTATAAGCAGTCAAGTAATTTCCAGGATATAGCTTAGGAATAAGACAATATAGCATAATCAGTGCCATTAGGACATTGGGAAGCAGCTGCCAGTTTGCAAGTATTTTAAGGCATCTTCCAATGAACAGATTGCCTAAAAATCTGTATGCTTTTTTTTACAGTTACAATCAATATACTTCATCATGTTACTGAAAACTCCTTCCACCAGAAGTGTTTGCAGAGGAAATCTAGGAATGAACACCCACACTTGAATCTTAATTGATTTATCAGATTTTGTTTAATGATTTCCTTTCAAGAAGGCCCTTCTATAAATGTTTATTGATAAGTAAATTCACCTGAAAATTCTAGAGTTAATGTAAGACTGTTGCTTCTAAACACTTTAACTCAAATGAGCCAACGATGAGATCACTGACCTCACTAAATATATAACTTCTTCAGTCTCAAGTCCCACTTCCTTCAATAAACCTTTCAAGCTATAGTGATTCACACCCTCTGAATTCATAGTCTCACTTTTTAAACTTATATAGCACTTAAATCTCTGCTTCCTTGGGTATTTTATTTACTTATTTATTTTACATTTCTATATTTTATTTAACTCTTGCATTTTTATTTAACATTTTAAGGCTCTTTATTTTCAGCTTGATTTTAAGTCTCTTGATGATACTTTAACTCATGTTTTTAAAATATTTTTATTGTCTCCCCGACTGGACTGTAAGCTCCCCGAGGGCAATGTCTTAGTCTATTTTATTCAAATTCTGAGTGCCCAGCAACAGTACTATAGACACACAATAAACACCTGTTAAATGAATAAATAAAGTACTCAATAAGTATTTACTATTCAATTAAAAAAAGATCCTATCTGACAAGGTACAATGACTATATTGGTATCCTTCAAATTGTTACATAAACTTAAATTTTTAAAAAATAGCCAAAATATTTATCCATAGGAGTTTAACAGATGAACCCTGATTCTCAAATGTTTATCTGTTTGTAGCAGATGTAAGGGTAAGTCTATACATACGGTTCCCATACCAGGCTCTTAGCATTTGGCAATTACCAAATTAGAAATAGAACCTTAAGCTAATATTTCACCATGCATGTCAGGCAGCATTTGCTAATATTCTCAAATAAAGAAAGATTCCTAAATATCATCAATTTTGATTTGAGTGAAAATTTTTGCTTTGCTCTGAAATCAAGCTTTTCCTGAGGAGATGTAAAAAAAGTTTTACCAAGAGAAGCTCTCAGTTGCATGTGTATCTCAGTAAACATGGAAACCTTGTGCAAATACAGTTGGGTAAGCAACCACTGCATTGTCAGAAGGTATAACTGGACCTCTTATGGCCTTCAAAGGATGTCCTTCTCATAAATCAATGGTATGTAAAGGTGATCCCCAGGCAAATAGTGGGTAATTTTTTTAAAGGCCAAGGATTCTCAGAGGAAAAAATGGAAAGCCTAAATCCTTCCCAAAGGCCTTTAAAGTTAAACATTTTTATAATCTATGCAAATTGAGGTCCTGAGACATCCCTAATATGGTCCAGACTGAGGGCTAACAGTTGACAAGAGCTCAAAGGCCCCTAAAAGAAAGATCAGTCAGACTGAGGTGACTGAAGGACGTGGGGAAGGTGAATTGCAGCACAGGCTGTATGTGTGTGTAGATGCACTTCTAGATTTATTAGTGGCATCACTTTTCAGAGGAATAGCTAAGCATATGAATATAAAAATAAAACTAAAGCTTTAGAAAATCGACTGTGAATTGCCATCCCTTCCTGTACAGGAACCTAACTAACAAGGAGGACACAGAAGACAGAACACACTATACCATATGGGGCTCCTTTTCAGTACTGACATAATGTGGCAGTGACAGAAGCAATGATAACTAGAAAGGGAAGTGTACTGGTAGACTAATGAGCCTTTCCAATTTGATTTGAAAAGGTAAATCCAAGAAAAGTATAAGCTGCATATATTAAGTGAAAAAAATGAAAAGGACATGTTTATATGGAAGCAATAGCCTATCAGAGGTTATTAATTCATGGGGTGCCTGGGTGGCTCAGTAGGTTGAACGTCTGACTCTTTATGTCCGCTCCGGTCGGGATCTCAGGGTTGTGAGATTGAGCCCTGCATCAGGCTCCACACTCAGCGGGAAGTCCACTTGAGATTCTCTCCTTCTCCCTCTGCCCCTCCCCATCCCCGCTCATGCACACACACGCTCTCTCTCTCTCTCTAAAACAAATAAAAATAAATCTTTAAAAAAGTTATAAATTCACTAATTTACTTATCCATTTATTATTTATCTAGCACAAATATGTGCAAAAGCTGGTTTTAAGAACCCCTATTGCAAGCTCACATAGACCATCTAAAACACCTGACACATATTATTCTCTGCTCTGTGGCCTCAGCAAAAACTCTGAGACAGACGAGTCCCATTTTAACTTTCTGTGCATTACTCTGCACTGTGCCAGTCATGATAAACAAGACAAATAAGCCACAGGTACAGACTCTAAACAACTGACAATATAACAGAAAAGGGACTAGTAAATAAGTAATTGCAATGCAATATAGTAAATACCAAGGGCCAAGTGAGACTTAGGAGGCGACAGCTATCTCTGTTGGAGGAAGACAGGAACACTTCACAGAGGAATATTTCTTTAAGTTGAATCTTGAGATATAAGTAGCTTTTTATTATATAAAGCTCCAGTTAGGGAAAACAACATGGTCAAAAAGGCACCAAGACATGAACCAGCAGGTAGCATTTCCATAGGGAGAGTCAAAGATCAGGAAGAACATCTGAGAGTGGCAGGAGATTGATTGTGGAAATTGAGCAGACAATTAGGAAGGGCTTTGTGCACAAAGAAGAGTTTCAAAGAGTTCGGACACTATTACTAAGCCTCTGAGCCACTCTACATAGAGATTAACATTTATACATATTTGCTTCAGGATGTTCATGCTGGAAAATGTGATAAATAGATTTGGGGGGAGTAAGAATAAAAAGATTTCATTTTATTTTTTCAGAAATTTGATTTATCTGAATGCTGATGTTGTGTGTGTATGAGAACGATGTGGACGGTGTAAGAAGAGAAAGGAGAAAGGAGATGCAATTTCTAAACTAGCTACAAAATTTCTCTAATTTTTCATAAGGAATAGCCTTATTCTACTATCTTCTTAAATTACATTTTTTTATTGTTCATTTTAAAAGTTTCTTCCAAGGGAATTTTTAGTCTACTTTGTAGAGAATGCATAAAACAAATTTAGTTTCCCAGATGCAAAAAAAAAATTCCAGAGACTACCATTCTTAAACTCAGTTTACTTGTGCTGAGTCTGTTTTCAACATGAGCCTAACAAAAATGAGCTTTGTGTCTTGGATGCTTCTCTTTGCAATTTCAGTGTTTATGCTTATTGGTTTGGCAAGAAACCAAATAAGCAGTTCATGTAGAAAAACTTGGCAAAGGAGAACTCTACTTCTACTAGGAACTCCATCAAGTTTCATTTTGTTATTAAAATTCTCTTGATATATATTCCAGATTCAGTGGAATCCAAAATAGTGAAATAGGCAGAATTTTGGAAAGGTAGCATTTTGGAAATTTAGTTTAATAAAGGGGCTAGCGAATAAGCTCAGAAGTCACATTGCCTGGGTTTAAATCCTGGCTCCGCCTCCAAGTAGCTCTGTGACCTTAAGCTAGCACATTACTTGCCTTTTGTCTCCTTTTTCTCATGTTTACATTCCAGAGTTCCATCTCCATTTCATAGAGCTATTATGAGAATCATAGTAATGCATGAAGTATGATCAATCCCATGTTTAGAAAATACATATAGTCAATAAATGGTACCACTATTATTATATGAATATAAGAGTATCACTGCAATGACTATTTTCATCCTTTACTATCATAGGATAGTTAATGAATATCTAACTGTTCCAGTTTTAAAGCCAATCTATTGAGCATAATATCTGATCTTTCAAACTCTCGAAAAATCTTTCCATTTTCTCCTTAAACCTTGTATCACAAAAAATGTCCTGGCAACGATACAGTACAGCATAATGGATCAGCATTTTAAATTATCTTAATGTTTGTTATATCAATAAATGAATAATGGGAAATATTCAGATGCTGAATATGTAAATGTAACACATATACTTAAACTGTTCTTTTTGATACATGGTAATGACCACAAAATTATAATGGTTCACCTAAAATTATGCTGTCTCATATAACAATTGTGCCAGGTATTTCAGAGGAAGGTATAAATCTCCAATAATGTCCTTGTGGCAATGGGAAGTAATTAGAGTATTTCACACTTAAAGATTAACATTTTGGATTTATATTGTACCTTTCATCTAAAGGCCTCAAAAAGTCTCTATAAACATTAACTCATTAACTTTTCAATTGCCAACCCCTCCCATAAGGTAAGGAGGTATCCAGTAGGAATTTACAAATGAGGAAAATTAAATCAAGAAAAACTAAATGTTACATTTATGATTTAGTAATCACAGTACACTGCAAGATTTTTTTCAAGATTTTAAGTAGTGTTTATGGACTGAAGATTTTCCACATGTGCACAAAATCCTTAAATGGTTTTCACTGCACTGTTTTTCATGGCATCACCTTTAAAAAACACTTTTTAATTCTTTTTATGGCATCTAAAAATATAAAAGTAAAATGTTTTAGAACAATCTTTCCTCATAAGATGCATTTAATACATATATAGCTGAGAGAAAGAATTTGTGTCTGTTTTCATATATTGTAGGTTTCTCAACACCCAGCACACTACCTTACAATTTTACATTTACAAAAAGTAATATGACACTCACTTAATAGTGTAGAAAAAAGTAAGATGTTGTGCCTCAGGAGTAAAGATCTTTATACTTACAAATCTACAGATCTTTAAAATTAACCCAAAATTATATACAATATATCTACTGGATGAAAAACTCTTCCTTAAGTGAGGTTTGGAATTTAAGATCTTTTGTGATATGGGTCCTATTTATTTTATAATTTTATCTGCAAATAACCACTCCTCATGTAGCCTTTATTTTATAACAAGTAACTCATTTTTCCCTAAAACATGCTCAGCACTATCCTCACTGTGTTTTATTCCTCCTGAGAATGTTCCTTCCCTGTTGGGTTATGTATCAAAATTCTACTTAATCCTTAAATAAGACCTCTTTCATAAAATCTCTACAGATCATCTCTGTACCAGGTGCTCTTGTTGCCTTGCCTAGATCCTCTTTACAATGCAGGTACTGTAGGCTCACATTTGTGCGCTTACATACAAACACACACACACACACACACACAGTTAATGACTAAAGAGCAATGTGTTTTAGTCCAGGCCCCTAGTTTCCAAGTATAACAACCACTGTGGTGCAGTTTTCATTCCAGAGACCCCTTTAAGATCAGGCAGAGAATGGAATTCTGGAATAATTTTTTGTTTAGCTTCTACCTATGTCCTATCCTGCTTTGCTCACGTTCTTCAGTTTTCTTATGGGAGCAGTCCTCAATAAATCACTTGCACAAGAATCCCCAACTCAGGCTCAGCTTTTAGGGAACTCAACCTACATTACCCACAATTCAATGAATTCCTAAATTCACTGTAACATTATTTATAAGAGTAGACAATAAAAATAAAAGTCTAACAATGGAGGCCTGATTAAATAAACTGTTTTCCATCTTCACAGTAAAATAATAGAGACATTAAAAACATTATTTTAGAAAATACTGAGTAGAGTTTATGATATAATAAAGGTACTAAATATTCTGTATAGTCTTATGCACAAAGACCACCCTAAACAATGGCGATATGGCTCTCTAAGATAGTCCCTAACCCTGTGAGGTATACAGTAGATTAGGTCACATATCATATAAAGTATTACACAATTATCATCTTTTAATTTCTACTGGGATAAATAATGTGAAGGATAAGCACAGTTAGTGGAAAGAGGAGAGATTTGACTTGGTCTATAGAGCCAAAAAGACTTTGTGAGGAAACAGCATTTAATGACAAAGGTGAAGCCTGATGGGGTGTGAAGTTGAGATAATCATGTAGATAAAGGAAGCAGTAAACCCAACGGTCTTGAGGAAGAAGAATCATGACAGGAGGGTAACTGAAAAAGCTAATGTGGTTTGGGGAGCAAAGATGGATGAGGAGGTAGAGGTATGAAAACCCAGAGCCTTATATATGTTGTGGTAAAGGTTTTATGTTTCTTCTTAGAAAGTCATACAGGAACATAAGAGATTTTAAACACAGTAGGAACATGATACCATGTTCATGTTTAAAACATTACTCAAATTACTCTGAGTAGACCCTATTAGTGAGGATACAAGACACAGGTAATCAAATTCTGAAGTTACTGCAATACTCACAATAAGAGATGGGCACTTGAACCTAGGAAGTAGTAGAGAGATGGATAGAAATAGATAGATTTGAGATATCGAGGATGCAGAAACAGTGGGACTTGTCTTTACTAGTTATGGGGAAGGAGATGAGAGACATCAAGCAATACTCCAGGGGTTCTGGTTTTCCCAACCGCCAGATGGTAGTGCTTCCCACTGTAACAGACATAATGATGAAACGGTAGGCAGAGATGGGGTTAGGAATGAATTTCAGTTCTAAAGATATTAAGGTTAGGGTGGCTTTGCAACATCTAAGAAGAATTATTAAGTATACATGAATCCAAAACCCAAAATTACTCATTAATATGTACATTTGCACAATGTAGACATTATCAAAAATATAATGTGTGTGTGTGCATGTAATAATGAAAATAAAGGACATACATCACAATATTAACAATGCTTGTCCCCGAATAAGAGAATTATGAAACAACTTAATTTTATCTTGGGCTTTTTTGTGCTCATTTTTCAGTGTGCACACATAAATTTTGTCCTCATAAAAGAAGTAAGTCTAACCTCTCTCCCATGAACTACCACAGCTCTTTGAAAACTACTCAATTATAGCCTCCTACATGCATTAAAGAAACCAATTCTTGGAACAGTCACTCAGAGTACATCTTTAAAATAATTTCCATACACATGTATAAATTCTGGCATTTGGCTTTTATGACCATTCAAGTTTAGATATTCAACCATCCCTCTGTGTAGCTCATCTTTCTTATTTTGCAGGAAATATTCCTCATAAATAATTATAAATAAATAACTGTATACCTTCTAAAATATAAAAAAAATTGTACACTTTAGTCTTCTTTTAATTGTATAAGAAAAAGTGATTCAGATCAACTCAGAAATGTATTGACTTACTCATAACATTTATGATTCCTTTGTTTTAATCCTAAAAGTCATAATTGAGATTAAATAACTCCCTAAAAGACCCTGCCCGAAGTCTGAATAAAAGCAGGATAAGTAACAATAAAAATAATGATTAGTGAGTGTTTATTATGTGATAGGCAAAGCCTCTGGATAGGTTATCTTCTTTAGCAATAAGTCTATAGTAAGTATACTTATTCTCTGACAGGTAAGTAAATTTCTGTCGGTCACATATGGAGTAGGTGATGAGGCTGGGATTCCAGTTCAGTCAGGGTGAGAGGCTTCATGCTATACTCCGTAATATACTACTCTCATTCCATAAAGGGGGTGGTTTGGTGTTAATTTTGTAACTGAAATTTGAGACATTATTTTTCCTCAACTATAGTTCCTTCAAAAGAGAAGATAAAAAGCTACAAGGAATGTGTAGTAATCAACTACTCAAGAGGTCATGAAGCTAAGATTTATTATTTACTGTATCAGGATGTTTAACATAATATAAATAAGAAAACCTAAATCAACCTTAAACAGGAAATTGTTGGCTCACATAATGAAAAGTCGAAAGACAGGGGGCAGGCTCCAGGCACAATGCGATCCAAAGGTTTACAACACCATCAAGGCTTGGCTCTATTTCTCTGTGATTCTCTTGGCTCCTCTCTGCTCTATTTGTGGGCTTTATCTCCAGGCTGAGAGCCAAGATAGCTGTAACAAGGCTAGGTTTCTCATCCACATACAGTACCATTACAGAAAATGGCAAAACCTTTGTTCAAGTTTCTTATTAGGCCAGTGTAGGTCATATGTCTACCCCTCACCAATTACCATGCACAAGAGGACTGAATGTGCTGACTGGCTCAGGCAGGGTCACATGTTTTACTCCTAGTGCTACAGTATCCATAGATCTCCACAGGTATCCACAATGAAACCTGAAGCTACTGGGAAGGGTTAGGGGAAAACAGACACTGGGAAATCATGCAATAAATGTTCCTGCTTCATATTCTGTAACAGATTTGCATGTGTATCATCTTATTTAAATTAAGCCTAATACTCCAACAAAATACAAATTATTAACTCCATTACATAAACTGAAATACAGAACATTATATTGTTACATAAACCAGAATTTTTAATTCAGTCTGGCTCAATAGCTTCTGCTTTTCTCACACTAGCAATCTGACTATTTTATATAGAAATAATGTCAGCTGTTGAGCCAATCAGTGGTAGTCATCTTGGGAACAAGACACATAAGACATATTCTCATGTGTCTGGTGCTACTCAAATACCAGCGGAGAAAGAGATGCTCAGGTAACTACAAAGCAGGACAGGTTGAGCTAAGTGTTCTAACTTGAATTTTACCTCCAATATCTAATTTTCAGACTGCTTATTCAACTTGCACTTAGAATGGCTGACATAAGTCTTCTCTTGTCTTTGTATTTTAAAAAACAGTAAATGGTTTGTGTTAGAAATTCAATACATTTTAAAGATTTTTTTTTAATTTCTTCATAAAAATAACAGGCCAGTCTGACACATCATTTGGGAGTAATAATTGAAACTACATGGACTGTGTCTTCTAATGATTCCCTATGCACGTCTCAAATCCCCTGTGCTGTGAGGACAAACCCTACAATTCAATTTTGTGAAGCACCTCCACAGTGAATAAGACAAGGCCTTGAAGAGAGCAGTAATTCCTCAATAAAGATTGGTGAAAAAGAATCTTGATGAGCAAAAGGAGTTCCTAGGCATACTTGTTAAAGTACACTTCATTTTCCTAGAAACATAAATATTCTGATTGGGATCATTTTTATATATATTTGAGATAAGCTTGGAAAAAATCAGAATTTCCTTGCAATGCCATTTCTCTCTAGTTAGTAGCTAGAATTTTTTTGTAAGACTTTTGACTTCAAGAACAATTCACAGGCTAAATGTAGTATTTCTGATGGTCTCAAAGCAGTTTGTCAGCAGCCTATACTTTCAAGCTCTAACAACAAACATTCACATTGAAATGCATGCATCTTTGTAGCATTTCTGCCCCACTCTTTACTCACACTCATTTCAGTATTCAGCAGCTCTTTGTACATCCTACTACCTTCTATTCTGTAAAGCCTAGTTATTAGCAAGTCTCCCTTCTGAATACCTAGATTTCAGTTTAGTTTATATTTTCTCTTTTGAAAAATCATTAAGTACATAATATGTGGAGAGTTACTCTATTTATGGGCTCTACAAGAAGAATCCTCTTGGGTTCAATCATAAAAAATAATGAATAAGGCATTTCTAAATACTGTCTCTATAAATAAAAATGTGTCTAAAAGTTCTTTCTTGGGCAGAGGTGGGGTGGTGGAGGGAGAATTCTTGAAATCTTATCAACTCTACTTATGAATGTTGTCACAATTGGTAAAGTATAACTACTAATAAATAAAGGTAATATATAATCTGTGCCTTGTGAATGCTCGATATAAGGTGATACACACTTGTAAAGAGGTCACTACTACTGAAACCAGCCATCCAAACCACAGCAGGTTCTCTGGTTACTGCTGCTGAGGAAGCCCTCCAAATGGGGAAAACATCTCTGAGGGAGGATATGTGCCTAGTTCCCTCAATCCCAGGCTCCAGGGTCCCTGATCAACCCAGCCCTCCCCCCCACACACACACACATACACACACACACACACTCCCCCCCCAGGGTTGTTCTGGATCACTTGCAAAATTCTTCCTTGCAAAATCTGGTTTCCTTTGACCCAAAAAGTCCTAAAATTACAAGAACCCTGGTGCAAATTGGTATAAAGAGCATGATGGGGAAGATCTAACAGCATCAAGTGCTGCCCTCAGATAGGGGATCCACTCTCATGTTCCCAGGGTGCTCACAGAAAGGTTTCTGATGGCAAAATGGAGCTTGGAGCATATCTTCCCATTAAAAAAAATAAACATATTAACTGAAAGTGAGATTCTATGATCCCATTATCATAGTGTAATATGTGATTCCCAGTGAGTTAAATAATAATCTTTTGTCTTCCTCTTTGAACTGTTCTTCTCACATACTCACCCTTGCTTGCTGTAGCACAGCTACACCATCAACCATCTCTGCAGGTCCCTGAACATGCCAAGCATGTTTCTCTCTCTCCTCACATCTCTTCTCCTCCCCTTTTTTCTCCCCCTTCTAGAGTAATCTATCACTAGGTAATCACTTCATTTTAGTCTCTGCTCTATGTTATCTCCTCAGAGATTATGTCACTGACCTGCCAGTCTAAATTCATATACTCCCATCACTCTTTAGCCCCTCACCCTGCTGTTTTATTCTTCATACCCCTCTATTCTTTCATTATTTCTTTATTGACAGTCTCCCACTTTAGAATTAAGCTTCAAGGGCGCCTGGGTGGCTCAGTTGGTTAAGCGACTGCCTTCGGCTCAGGTCATTATCCTGGAAGTCCCGGGATTGAGTCCCGCATCGGGCTCCCTGCTCAGCAGGGAGTCTGCTTCTCCCTCTGACCCTCCCCCCTCTCATGTGCTCTCTCTCTCTCATTCTCTCTGGCTCAAATAAATAAACAAAATATTTTTAAAAAATTAAAAAAAATTTAAAAAAAAGAATTAAGCTTCAAGAAGACAAGGCTTTTGATTGTTTTCCCTGTTTTATTTATCACTGTACACCCAGGGTATAAAAGAATACCTCATACATTTAGATATTCCACAATAGTATAATGAATGTTTAAAAAATAAATATATATTATTGTGCTCTGTAATTTTTTATTTGAGCCTCCAAACAACCCTATTGAGTAGATAGCATGACAATTATTTTAATGAAAAAAATACATAAGATAATAACTTTATCCACCAATATTATATTTTAGATAATGAAGAGGACACTAAATCAATAAGTATACATAAAATAGAGTAAGCAGGTTGGGAGAAATATGAGTATAGTTGGATGGTATTTACACAATTTAGCATGATTGTGGGAAACCCACAAACACTGAAATTAGTGTGTAGATGTCATCTTTTTTTCCTTCGCTTCTCTAATAAATGCCAAAGTTTATATGGAGTGGGCTTAGAAAGGAGCCAGAAGGCACAACTCTGTACCATCAGCTTCGTAGATAGTCACAGCCTACGGAAAAAGCATTTGGGACTTTAGGTTCTAATCCACTTATGACACTTAACCATTTAGAATTGTTATTCTTGGAATAGTAATCATTTAGGGTTAACAGTCTTGGATGATAAAATCTAAACATGGGAAAGATGACTACTATCAAGGGACCACATACATATAAACCTCTACCCAGGATGAGAAGGCTCTGAAGTGTTAATTCTTTAAGAAAAAAGTGATATAATGACTTACTCCAGCTTCAAGTCCAAGTCTAATCTTTTCTCTGCTTCAAATATACATGATTAAAGCATAGTTAGCAAGTACATAAAAATGAAACATGAAAACCACAAATTAATATTGAGAGAGGAACACTTTCCAGTAGGTATTAACTAACATTTGGGTATAGGAGTTAGGAAAGCACATTCCTAAAAGATCCATCTTTTATATGTACTTCTGCTTCTTAAATTTTATTCTGAATACACAGAAAAAAAAATGTTGTTTTTAGTTACCTATAACAAAGATTTTTCTCGTTACATTTTATTATGTTCTTTGTGACAATTAGCATAAAACGCTATTTCAAAACAAGACAATTCAAGATGAAACAAAGGAAAGATACAAGGTTTACGCTATAGCAAATTTAGTATTACATCTGTCCTTTCTAGGAAAAGAGATACCAGTATCTTTTGCATGATTACTTGAGAAACTAACAGAGGTTAATACAAATATAGCAGGAGTATAACTGCGTATCATAGAAACAAATTATCATCATTTTCCTAATGAACACAGGTGAATTACTCTGTTATTTTGTCTGAATCTTTACTTTCAACTATCCTGACTGAACTTCACAAAGTTCCCCTCAGCAAATCTCTGGCCTACTGAGTGGCAGTCACTTATCTGGCTGACATTAACTGAAGTGACCTGTCACTCTCTTGCACCCTCTCTCTCGCTGCATCAGTGTTCCTGCAGAGAAGAACATTTAACAAGGCACAGGATGCAGCCCTTGTCCTGTTCCAGCAGAGACCTCAACCACATGCAGCTATTAGGCACTCTATAAAGGTCATTTTTCCTCCTGAATTTTTGTATTATTTGTTTTGCTCTTATTAGACATTTGCCATTTCTGTCTCTATCTTTGTAGAGCTTCAAGTGGATGAGCATTATCACCTTATGTATCAACATACATAGAAGCTTATTTGAAATATATTGGTAAAAGTAACCTATTCTTTGTCTTTATTTTCTTTCCTGGCAGCCCTTACCTAAGACAACGTATCATCCCACCAAATATAAAAATAGTTTGTTGTAAATAATGCACTATGTCCCATGTTGTACATTAATCATTATAATTTTCTTTTATTTCCTTTCTATTCCACACATGAGAGGGGCAACAAAGAATGTATGTTCAGAAAGTTTGGTATGTCTGATGGATTAGAGGAAAACAAAATTTCAGGAAAGAACACATTAAAACATACAATCTAGAAATTTCATTTTTTATTTTTTTAGAAATTTTGTTTTTTAAAGATGTGAAACTAAAACAGGTATGTCATTTCTGTGAAATAAATTAAATCAATTTGGTTCTCATAAGGGAAGACTGTTGGCAAGTATTTTATGTAGGGCCTGACTAGCTTACCCTAAAGATCTAGCCAAGGAATCATGGTAACTAACCACTCCCATCTCTTAGTGGGAAAGAAGGTAAAATAGAACATAGGTGAGACATGTCTGCTTACTCCCTGGCACAAGATCTACTCTAAAATGAGGATCTGATTGAGGTTTTCCCAGTGAGGACCAGAGATTAAAAAGGCACAAAGAACTTTATTTAGAATTACAGCCAGGAACATAGATAAGCACAGATCTTTAATTTTCTAGGACTAATGGGAATGAAGATTTAAGCTAGCTTCAAGTACTTGTATAATCCACTGATAACCAACTGGAAACCAGTGAACAGACACTTAAAGATATAGACACAGGGGTACCTGGGTGGCTCAGCTGGTTGTCAGACTCTTCATTTCCCCTCAGGTCATGATCTCAGGGTTGTGAGATCAAGCCCTGCATTGAGCTCAGTGCTTGAGATTCTCTCTCCCTTTCCCTCCCCCTCTGTCCCTCCCCACTCATGTGTGCGCTCTCTCTCTCTCTAAAATAAATATTTTTTTAAAAAAGATATAGACACAGAGCCTATTAATGATGTTTTAATTAATCACTGATATTTTATGACTCAGGGAAAACCACAATAAAATAATACCATTCATAAAGCACCAACAAAACTAGGGTTGAATTTTTTTTTAAATGACAACTCACTAGAATAGATATTTTGTTCTTTTTTTTTTCTTTCAAGTTGATGGAAAATCAACTGCAAGGATACAAATAATATTAGGACGTGATGAGAAATGCATGGGGTACCCTGCACCACACGGATTAGAAAATCAGAGAAGGCTCTAAAAGAGAATCTGGTTTCTTACTGGCACAGTGATTACCAAAGGAAAAAAAAAAAAAAGCATGAGATGCATGGAATAGATAAAAACCCAATGAAAACTATTCTCTAGGGTTGCGTGGGTGGCTCAGTAGGTTAAGCGTCTGCCTTCGGCTCAGATCATGATCCCAGGGTCCCGGGATTGAGCCCAGGGTGCTGAGATCGAGCTCCACATCCAGCTCTCCGCTCAGTGGGGACCCTGCTTTTCCTTCTGCCTCTCTGCCTACTTGTCCTCTATCACTCTGTCAAATAAATAAATAAAATCTTTTTTGAAAAAAGAAAACTATTCTCTATACATAAGAAGGGAAGAAAGGAGAACAGATGTCAGACCCTATTTTTTATGTTCTGTGGTTCAATGAAGTTGGGTAAATTATATAGCACTGCTAAACTTCCCTTAACCTCATTTGCAAAAGAGGAATGATGACAGCATTATGAGGGTTATATTAACAATTTAATGAGATAATATCTACAAAGGTTTTCCAACAATGATTGACATATTGTGACGGCTGAAAGTCACTTTAATTATTGGTTCTTATATATAATTATGAATAACAACTGATATGTTATTCTCATTACAGAGAATGGGTTTAGTCATTTTCACTATACTCTTTTGTTCTCTTCTATAGTATCCTCTAGGTATTTTCACAGAGAGAGAAAGTAGAACTAAGGGTACTATATCTATTTGTTACATTCATAATAGTGGCACCCAAAGTGGACATACTAGTTCAATACACCCTTATATACTCTAAAGGCACTATAGAGGCATTATTCTGAATGATGGTAATTCTAAATGTACCACACAAAGTCTTCTTTCATTAAAGTATCTTTAAATTAAAATCAAATTGTGGATTTTACATTCAGGGTTCTTCACAAATTGTAGTGATTTATCTTCAACTGCCCAAATAATTTAGTGACTTTTAATCAGTTATAAACCTGTGGAGGTAGCTCTAATGGTTAAAATCACATTAATAGCTCAATTCTGGAAGAGAAGTCTAATTTAACTGAAAAAAAAAAAAAGAACAATTAGTAAATGAGTAGTGATATGTAAAATTGCCAAGAGAAATAAATGCTTACCAAATTCCTGTGACTTCACCCTTTATTTTCTCATCAAACACAATTTTTCCCCATAGTTGTTGTTTTTTTATTTTTTTATATATATATAAACATGGGACACAAGAAAGAAACATTTCAGTAGAGTAAACATTAGGAGGTTTAGAAAAAATGAATAATTTTAAAATAAAATTAGAAGGTAATTAATTTGTTAGTGTAGTATGCACATTAAAAGTCAGACAATACGAGTTGAAGCGATTGTGACTTTAAAGATATAGAAAGTACAGTTAAAAAAAAAAAAAAAGAAAGTACAGTTAAACGGATTTGAAAGAAGACTTAAAGAAGAGTTCTATTTCAAAATGAATCCACTTAGCAAAAAGATCAGCTTCTTTGTAACTAGAAAATCATCTATTTTATGAAAGTTCACAAGCAAAAAAGAAAAAGGATGAAAAAAAATCCATAAAATTGTTTGAGGTGTTTTCTGTCATGTTAAACAAATAGCAAATCTCTTTGTTTGAGTCAGAAAATGAGAATATAAATAGCCCATATTTTCAAAGACCGTTTTCCTCTTCACTTGACATAATTACAAAAATTAATTAATTCTAGCTTTAAGGTATTTGGCAAATATACACAAAATAGAAATAAAATGGACAATTATTTAAATAAAATATTTATGAAGTTTTGATGGAGGACAGTGAAGAAAGAGGAAAGCAAACTGATATATATTGAAAGCTCATTTTGTTCAGTCACTGTTTTTTTTTCTAATTTTTCTAATTTATTTAATTTACTTTCATTTGTCCCTTCAAAATAAGTGGTTATATCTACATTTTACATACGAAAACACTAAGGTTGAGAATGTTGAAATAAATTGTCCCCAAGAATGCTAAGAACCAAGGGGAAATAGCATATTTTCAAGCAATTAAAATAAATGCATAGTAACATGTTTTGATGGAAACAGAATGAACTACAGTAAATATAAGAACCCCAACCTGGATTTGTGGGGAGAAGGAGGGGATTAGGAATGAGAAACAGTGAGGAAGGAGGGGTAGAGTATGTAGTCTGAGGAAGAGCATTTGGATCTGGCTAGACTCCACTATGCTTAAATTCTGGGAGAAATTCTAAAAGATGATATATAGACTCACTGCCCCTAGCAGCTTGTGGGAATAGTTCTCCAACAATTGGGTTAACTACCTCTAACATTGTATTAGCAGGCTTCAAAGGAATTAATTACAGTACTCTACAGCAATATAGTGGAGCACAGGTAAAATGGACCCTATGTTAATGAAAACAATTACCCAATTCTACGTAATTGGGCTATTTCTATCTCCTGGCCAATTGCCCATTAATACCTCTTTGGTGATGTGAATATAATTACTTTTTTCAGTAAAAATTATGCTTAATAGACTATTCAAAAATTCCTATCTATGCAGCATTCAAATCACTTAACCTCTCAATCTGCTCATCAGCAACAGTAGGACTCTAGACTACAGACAATCTCTAATATTCCTTCCAACTCTAAGACTATGATTTCTACAGGGAAGATGACCTAAGGAGCAGGGTCTACCCAAGTCTAAAAATCACCACAGATGAAGAAAGGAGGAAACTGCAATCTTCTCTAGAGCACAGTGTAGAAGGATGTTCTCAAACTCAGTTTCACATTTGGAAAACACAGAAAGTCATAACTGGGTTGCCAAAAGCGAAGAAAAGGAAATAAGGCTTATATGAACTAGGATTTCAGGAGAAAAGCAAGAGTCTGAGGGCATCACCTGATCATTTCTTGAGATAAAACCAGACTTTGGAACAGAAAGGAAAGGAAGGTTAAGACAATTTAATTACTTTCAAACCAAAGTGAAGAAGGGCATACATCTGAGAGAGAAATGTATAGAGGCTGACTCAATTAGATAGCAGCGTAGCTGTAGCATAATTAATTCAAAATCACAAAATAAATTTTATGTTTGTCCCCTATAGGAAAAATTATTTTTAAATATACACCTTTGAAACTAAGTCTATCCTCCTCTTTAGAGTATTTGCTAGTTTGTAATATATTTCTATAAAAAATTAAAATTAAAAACATTTTCTTGGCAATTTCTCTCTTTAGGACGGAAAACTGAAGGAAATTTAAACTTTGTTGTCAACTGCTTTTATATTTCTTAGAACAATCCACTCATGTAAGAATACATGTTCTTTATTTACTCCCAAACATACAGCATCTGAGGTTAAGTGCAAGTTGATGCTAATATCCAATGAGTTCTGCTAGGAGCAGTAGTCAAACAGGTAGGGAGAATGGACGTAAACAATAAAGGGAACATTTGCAGATACTAATTCCTATTTTTTAAAAAATCAGTTAAATATGTTTGTTAGAACAAAGACAACCTATATTTAGCTATTTTCCTCTCCTGCCTGTAAAGAAAAATGCTCTAAGTAATTAAAAATAAAACAAAACAAAACTTAAGTCTATTTCTTTAATCAGCTTAAAAGACCTGGAAAAGGGGAAGGTTAGACCTGTTGCCAAAACAGAATTATTGCCTATTGAAAGAGAATATGCCTAGGGGTGCTTTGAGGCTGGGCCAAAGTACAAACCAATTACATGCCTCCAGGCAGGAATTTGAAAGAAGACTGCTGCCTTGTCCCTGTTTGCCTCCAGTCAGCCCTAGTTTGTCCCTTTTGCCCCAACAGAAATCTTAATACTGCCATTTCTACTCTCAAAAGAGTCCTGGTCTGGATAATAAAGATCATCCTATTTCAAATTAAAGGGTATGGCCACAAAGACATGGGTAAATACCAGTATCAATGGAAAAAAAAAAAAAAATAGCCATCTATTTCACATAAATTTAGAGTGAAATAGTACCTCTGAAAGAATAGCTAACCTTAAATTCAGTTACTTTAATAATGACTTTCAACTTTGATTTATATGCTATAAAAAAAAAGCCATAGTTGTAAATCTGAATTAATGTTTCAAGAACAGAGAATAAACAGGGAATCCTATCTGATCTAAGGTGTGGCAACCACTTTCTAACACACAACCCAGACCAAGGGCCATGATGGGCAGTATTTTTAAATTGCAAGTTCAATCTCCTGAAGTATGAATACTGACAATTTGTGGAATCTTCAAGTCTATATTTCAAATTTTATTACAGTTTGTCCTTATAACAAATGAGGTGGAGAGGAAGCAGGAGCAGGTAAACTTGAGATTTTCAAAGTTTCATTACTTATCCAGACTTCACAGCTATGAAGTAGCAAAGTGACCAAGGCAAGATCTGAATATAGAACTGGGACATCAAATCCAGTGCTTCTGTTTAGGGTAGTATATGCTTCTCTGATCACTTAAGATGCAAAAATTATCAATCATCACAGGTTGTGACTGACTCAAGTCACTCAGGTTATCCCTCACTGACTCTAAATGTCTAATCCCTTAATCTACTCTAAAACCAATTAGAGAGCCTGAGAGCAAGACTGACAGATGCTAGAAACCCTCCTCCCCCAACCGAGCGCTCAATTTTCCATTTTGGCTCTCTTACAAGTGATCAATTTAGTAAGAATAAAAAATAGTGAGATAGCGAAGTTAAATTCTAATAATTTCATACCTAAATTGTTTTTACTGGATTAAGCACTGACACTATGTATTATAAAAACAGGCTGAAATCTGAACAAAGACACACAGAGGCAGAAAGAACACTAGCTTGTTTGGATCTACTCCTTTCCACTTCTCAGTTCAACCAGTGTTTTCACGCACATGCAAACACACTGGCTCTGCTTTCATATTCTGACTCCAGATCAGTGTTTGCAAACATTTCTTATCTGAGAAGACAAATCCTTAACTATGAAGCAGAGTTTTCTGAAACACTAAAAAATGAGGCTTGAAGTCCCCAAAAGATCCCTTTAGTATGTTCTAAATGGGACCTGTGTCCCATTTCAGGCTTTGCTTCTGCCATCCTAGAAGCACAGTGTTCCTTTCCTTCAGCTAATTATGTTGCAGATTACACGTAATTATAGAATACAAAATTCTATGGCAATACTTTTACCCTTCCATGTTACCTTTCTATTTATTTACATAAGGGGATTCTACTTGTAATATAATAGCAATCACGTACAAGAAATTAAAATTTTACTTCTGATAACCTAATATACGGTCAAAGATCATTTAATTTTAAAATTATTTTGCACACAGTCAGAATGCCTAAAATTAACAACACAGGGAACAACAGGTGTTGGCAGATGTGAAGAAAGGGGAACCCTTTACACTGTTGCTGGGAATGCAAACTGGTACAGCCACTCTGGAAAACAGAATGGAGTTTCCTCAAAAAGTTAAAAGTAGAACTACCCTACAACCCAGTAATTTTACTACTAGGTATTTACCCAAAGAATACAGAAATACTGATTCAAAGGGATACATGGACCCCAATGTTTATAGCAGCATTATCAACAATAGCCAAATTATGGAAAGAGCCCAAATGTCCATCGACTGATGAATGAATAAAGATATAGTGTATACGCACACACACACACACACATATATATATCCAATGGAATATTACTCAGGCATAAAAAAGAATGAAATCTTGATAATTGCAAAGATGTGGATGGAGCTAGAGGGTACTATGCTAATCGAAATAAGTTAGAGAAAAACAAATACCGTATGATTTTACTCATATGTGGAATTTAAGAAACAAAGCTAATGAACATAGGCAGAAGAAAGAGAGGCACACCAAAAAACAGACTCTTAACTATAGAGAACAAATGGTTACTGGAGGGGAGGTGTGTGTGGGCAGATGTTAAACAGTGATGGGTATTAAAGAGGACACTTACTGTGAGGAGCACCAGCTATTGTATGTGATAAATCACTAAATTCTACACATAAAAAATAAAATAAATTAAAATACATTAAATCATTTTGATTGGAAATAATTATCATAATTTGCATATAAATTAACAGCACAAGTCTCATTAATCCCAGACTTTGATTTTTATAAAGTATACTCATATTAAGGGGCACCTGGGTGGCTGAGTCAGTTAAGTGTCTGACTCTTGATTTTGGCTCAGGTCATGATCTTGGGGTCCTAGGATCAAACCTTGCACAGGGAGCCTGCTTGAGATACTCTCTTCCTCTCCTTTAGCCCCTCCTTCCATACTCTTCCTCCCTCTCTCTCTTTCACTAAAATAAATAAATCTAAAAAAATTATACTCATATTAAGAAATGAGAATGAAGATATATACTTTAAAAGGTCCGTAATATTTAGAATTAATAATTCTGAAATTATAAATAAGCACACACAGTAATTAAAAATCCTAAGACTCTTAGCGTTGTAAAATTACTATTTTCAGAATATAAGTAGCTCAACAATATTTTAAATGGATCACATTTTAAATAGGAAACTACATTATTAAGCACTGGATCTGAAAGAAAAGTTAGGAAAGAATGACCAGAAAAACAGTTTCCTTTTTTAGATCAAAATAGGATTGATTTCTATGGAGAATGACCTTTCTTTTCTCCATCTGAGTCAGGAAGACGGATTATTGGAAAGCTGCTATCTGGGATATGACACTTTACAGTCATGCTAAAATAATACTAAGTTCAAACCAAACTCGGTTTCTCTGTTCTGTTTCCCATGTTGGTGAATAGCATCTGCAACTGCTCACTCAAGATAGTACTCAGGAATGATGTTAGACTTTCTTTTACTCCCACTTCTAAAGAATGACCACACTGATGGATGCAAGCTCCTTAGCATCTCTCCTACGCAAATTCTCCTCTCCATCCCCACTTGCCACTGTTTGGCATCCCCCTTCACCTAGAATACTGCCAAGGTCTTCTAACTGGTTACCATCTACACATTGCCACTACAGATCTTTTTCTTTTCCTTACTTTTTTTTGCCATTATAGATCTTATAACACAAAGCTGGGCATTTCTTAGCCTAAAGTATTTAAAGAATTCCCATAGATCTCACAGGGATCTTCTTAACTTCTGGTCTCCTGTCTTGCCATAACCTCCATTGCAATTTATGTTCCCTCTAAATTACGTGTTATTTCTCTCTTTTGCCACATTATTTCATAACTCTGGCTTTGGCCAAAACGTACCCCTGGCAGATATTGTTTTCCCATGACAGTGGTGAACAAATTTCTTTTTTCCATGAGAGTCAATTTATAAAATAGGATAACTTATACTGGCCACATGTTTTTTTCATTCAAAATGAAAATAATTGAGTTGCATGAGTTTTGGGGGAAGGAAGAAGGTAATTATAATTTAATATACTTTACTGAACAATAGAAAGCTGATGACAAAATTGATTTATATATCAATTTTGTGTGTGTATATATATATGGAATATTTAGAAAAAAAGGAAATCCTGCCATTTGTGACAACTTGAATAACCTTGAAAGCAGTATATTAAATAAGTCAGACAGAAAAAGACAAATATTGCAGGATACCACTTATATGTGTAATCTTAAAAGCTGAACTCAGAGAGGGGCACCTGAATGGCTCAGTCAGTTAAGAGTCTACCGTCAGCTGAGGTCATAATCCTGGGGTCCTGGGATGAGCCCCGCATCAGGCTCCTTGCTCCACGGGGGGCCTGCTTCTCCCTCTCCCTCTGCCTGCCACTCCCCCTACTTGTTCGTTCTGTCTCTCTCTCTCTTTTAAATAAACAAATAAAATCTTAAAAAAAAAAAAAAAAAGCTGAACTCAGAGAACAGAGTAGAGTGGTGATTACCAGGGTAGAGGGTGTTAAGAAATGGGGAGATATTTGTCAAAGGGTCCAAACTTCCAGTTATAAGAAGATCAAGTTCTAGAGATCTAAAGTACAGCCTGGTCATTGTAGCTAATAATACAGTATTATATACTTGAAAGTTGGTAAGAAAGTAGCTATTAAATGTTCTTACCACAAAAAGAAATTCTAATTATGTGATGCCATGGAGGTTTTAGCAAATACTACTTAATGTTCATCATTTTGCAAAACATAAATGTATCAGATCATACCTTAAACTTATACAATGTTAAATGTCAATTATCTCAATAAAGATACATGTTATATCTCAATAAAGCTGGAAAAAAATTACCCCTTCTCTGCCTTCAAGTTTGTTTTGTGGAAAGGTTGTCTTCATTCCTTCTGCTTTATATGGATTAAAATAAACTATTTTATTGGAAATTCAGTCAAGGGCCACATCATAAGCTCACCTGGCTACAAAAAGCTCTTTTCTACTTATCAGTAGTGTATATTATCTTAGTTTGTATTTGGAGTTAAGGACAGTTAATATTAAAATATTAATTAGCTTCATTATCAGTTTCCATAAGCAGAGAATAACATCTAAATAAGATCAAGAAAAAAAAATTCTCTTCTCAGTAGTATTTCTAAGATACTAAAGAATTGGTCATACTTTCTCACCCAAGGTGAGAGAGAAGATACTAATGCCAGTGTACTATTAATTACAAAATTATTATACATTAGCTTTTTAAATATGTATTATAAAATATTAAAAGCATGGAATATTACAAGCTATGTCTCGTAGCATTAACCTAGTTGTTCTCTCTGTACATCCCTTCCCCTCTTCTCTCTCATTTAAACAGTTCAGGATACTCCCTACCCAAACTGAAAGGATAACAAAGACTCAAAGAAAGTCCTCAGTAGTAGAGAAAGTGACTTGCTTGTTGAATCCGTCACAGAGAGTGCCATGCTTGAACACAAACTTCTGAATTATTCTCTGATTTGCCATTTAATGATCCTGGCATATTGTATTCTCATCGTCTCCAAAGAGTGTTAGAGACTGAGCCACATTCTATGGTGAATGGGGTCTCAAAAGACAAATCTCATTCCCTAACCACGGTAGAACTGAACTGAACCAGTAGATTTCTCAGTGAGCAGACACAACAGCAGATATATTAGTACTTACAAATATATATATATATATGAATATATAGAGTATATATTACTTACTCAATAGTGCTGAAACCACGCACCTCTCCTTGATCACATCACCTTCCCTCCTTCCCACTTTTCACCTCAATTAACCACTAACCAGACTTTTGTATTTACCATTGCAACATGCACAGTTTCTTTTTTAAAGTGCACTGTTCAAATTTTTCCTTATTGTATATAATATAGCAACAGCTAGAAGCCAACTGGGAATATACAATGTAAATGCTCAGTACACAACACATATTGATAGGAATGTCAATCCAACACATTTTCACATATTTACCTAAAATGTTTAAGAGGTAGAGCTGAATTCCACATATTTCCTTTAAAAAAAATCATCACAGACATGACACATGGAACTGAGCTAATCACAGAGGTCCTGGCTGTCCGCAGCATCTCCCCTGAAGGACACTCTTTTCCTCAAAAATATTCTTCGTTCTGCCCCTAGCCTGTATTATTCAGAGTATTCCTCTTTGGTGGCCTGGAACCATCTCTTCTCTTACAAAACCAGCAGCCAAAAGCAAGTTCTATCTTCAGTATCTGGGCAATATTTTCAGAAAATAAACTATTTCTTCTCAGCAAGCCTGTGCATATGAGCATTCAAGGGCTGATTTTCCGGTTTATAGATTATCTAAAACCCTTTGCTTTGCTCCTTCTTCCTTGCTTTTGGCCATTTCCTGCTCATTAGCATTGCCACTGAAGGGTAGACAGGAAAAATAAAACAGAAAAAATGAGAGCAGGCAGTTTTGCTATTTATTAACCATTTATCAACCACAACAACGACTCTTGTGGAGAAAGATACAAGTAATGGTCAGTTAGTTTTTGAACTATCCTTTATTTTCAATTTTTGTTGTTTGTCCTAGTCTCAATTACACTTACATAATTAAAAGCTGGTATAAAAATGTTTTCCCAACAGTCCTTATTCTATTTGTAAAAGTAACTAATTTTACTTTTTCAGTGAGGTAATTTTTCCCTTTTGTTTGCTAGGGTATAAAACTGTCATTTTCATTGATGTTTTATACATCCAGAACAAAGTACAGATTAGTAACATGAAACAGTAATACTAGCAGGTTCAAAAGTAAAGAAAAAAAGAAAATGTAATTTAATTTCTCCATACCCAAGAAACCATGCTTAGTGGAATGATCTGATATGTCCCATTAAATTTAAAAGGAATTCGTTATTTCTATTAATTACAGAATAACTGGATCTTAAAGCTACTTCCTCCTTTATTTGACCTCAGAGCACAACTACTAGGGTCTATAGAAAATAAAATGAAAAGAATAAGAGAAAAAACGGAACATGGCAGAGACTTTTCCTTAGCACGTGCTAGCACATGACTGCACTGTCTTTCTAGTCTATAGGTATAACATGGTAAAGGAGCAAACATCAGACTCAAAGAAAGTTCTATTATAAATTAAGACCTGCTGGGCGCCTGGGTGGCTCAGTTGGTTAAGCGACTGCCTTCGGCTCAGGTCATGATCCTGGAGTCCCTGGATCAAGTCCCGCATCATCGGGCTCCCTGCTCGGCAGGGAGTCTACTTTGCCCTCTGACCCTATCCCCTCTCATGTGTTCTCTCTCATTCTCTCTCTCTCAAATAAATAAATAAAATCTTTAAAAAAAAAAAATTAAAAATAAATTAATTAATTAATTAAGACCTTCTTTAACTGGTAATCTCCCTATCCCATTGATATTTTTACCTGAAATATATGTTTGTTTTACGGCACTTTAAGGGCACCATAAAGATGGCATTTGTTGAATTATCCCAATCTCCCACGACCTAGTAGAACATAGTCATCCAACTGCGAGTCCTAAATTGCTCTACTTCAGCTTCCTAACATTATAATATGATCTCAGAAGGCAGATATACATAAAAGTTTTTAAAGGATGGTAAACATGTCTTATATGAATAGCTCTGTAATCAACTGAGTATGTAACAGGTGCTCAATAAGCATTTGTTCAAAAAAAAAGGGCATATGTTATGGTTTTCATGTAACCCTGAAAGTATATTTTCTGCAAATGGAAGATAATGATATAGATCATGATTTTTCAGCTTGAAAATTATGAATTATAAAAAATATCCAAAACTCACCACGACTACACCACCAGGAAACAGAAGAGTAATCCCTTCTCAAGTCTGTGTTTGACTCACCACCACACTAATGATGTGTTAAATTTTTTTCAATATTTTTTTTTCAATATTTTTGTTAATAAGAAATTTATAATGGTTTTCATAAAAAACCATGCGTCCTTTGGGCTATGTAAGAATTTCTGGCATTTCTAAAAAAAAAAATTCACTAGTTTTCTGTTATTGCCGTTTATAGAAGTCACAAAGAAGAAATTGGACACTGAAGAGCAAGATCATAATTGCCACTATACTCCCAACAATTTTCTCTGTTGTCAGATTGTAGAGATTATCAGAAGAAAGAATCAGTCTTCTAGATTTTAATTCAATTTAAGCTCCACACAACAGAAAAATAGGACGGACTCTCTTGTCCCACTTTAACCTAAGATATTACCTGGCCTTTGGTTTTTAAGATAATAAGCCAATCTAAAAGGTGTTGCTTGTGGGGCATGCCATTTTAATGATATCAAGGTTAAGTACACTAAGCACCTCCACAAATTTTAGGTGGCTATTAAACTTAAATTTATATTTAAATCTACTAAACACTTCCTTCAAATGACTATATTTCACAACCCCAGGAAGTTATGAACTAGCAAGTTTAAAATAACTTTTGATATTATATATTTCATTAATTATGTTCCTTGGCTCCAGCCATACACAGCTTGCTTTTTTTAATCAGTCATTGCTGTGCCCAAACCACAGGACAGCTATCTCCTCACTGTTCATATATTCCATGTTTATACATTAATTAATAGATGTAACCAAGCAGAAACAACATGTGACATTCATATTATATTGTCTCGTAAGACAACATATTTTTATAGAGCAGATAGCACTGGATATGACAAAGAACACAGACAAATATAATTCACCTGCTATCGGCATTCTTATTTTAATACACATATTCTTATTTTAGCTGCAGACCAATGAAATATACATAACTTATGTATTAATAAGAGACCAATGAGAAAACTAAGGTTCATTTTCAGAAGGCTAAATTCTGAGGTTAGAAAATTTAGAACATTTCCTTTCCTCATTTTCACCTATGACTAAAGATCTGTCAGCTATAGTATAGCACAAACAGAAGTGAAAGTTCTATAAAAGGAAATATTTAAAGGTGTCACTGAAAATTAAAATCAGGTGAATCTCTTTCATCATTTAATTTC
The DNA here is from genome assembly GCF_011800145.1 of Mirounga leonina. Taxonomy (NCBI): domain Eukaryota; kingdom Metazoa; phylum Chordata; class Mammalia; order Carnivora; family Phocidae; genus Mirounga; species Mirounga leonina. The sequence goes on from NW_023270323.1 coordinate 6,082,781, forward strand.
TATGTGGCAAAGATATGCACTGCCTTATGAAATAACTGTATTTTTTAAAAATTGTCCCAAATGATTTTTTTAAGTATATCAAATATATAGTAGAATTTACTTAGAGGAAACCCATAATCAATTCAAACATATCTACTTTAACAAGAGGATTTCATACTATTTTGATACCATTTATCATACAGGAATATTATGTGTTCTTAAAACTAATATATTACTAAAAAACTAAATGTTGATTCTATTTATAACGGTATACCAATACTCCTCAAGGTATAATCCACTCATAATTTCAGGTAAAAAATTTTTACCTAAATTTTAGTGCTAATCTGGGAAATTAAGTGAAGCACAAATGCAGAACAACTAATAGAGTCTATTTCAGAGAGGACATCTAAACTTCTCTCATCCACTGGCATGGGCCCAGTTTCACTTGGTCCCAGATTACAAAACAAAACAAAAAGCAACAAGGACAAGCAAACAAACAATAATAAATAAAACAGTGCTATTCAAACACTATCCAAACTCAGGAATCCAATAGGTTTGAATAAAAAGAGAAAATTTATTTTAAATCCTCTAACTGAAATGTTCTTATACTTGAAACTTAAAAAATTACCCTATATATCCTAACCCCCACCTTTAAAAAAAAAACAAAACTCACCTTTTACCTCATATTCCCACCCCCACCACTCCCTTGTTCTCCCTTAGAGAAAAACTGAGAGTTCCTCAAGTCCCATTAAATCTTTAAATCCTCCCCAATCAGTATTCTGTCACTTCCAGTCCACTGAAAGCACTTTTGTCAAAGTCATGTTTATCAACAATTTTCATCCACAGAATTTGACAGGGTTTTTCATTTCCTCCTTGAAATACTTTCCTCACTTAGCTTCCAAAACACCACACAGTACTATGTTTTCTTTCTAACTTACAGGCCACTCATCTTTCTCTTTCCCTGGATCCTCTTAGTCTCCCTGACCTCAACATTTTAGAATGTCCCATGGCAGTCTTGGAGTTCTCGCTACACGATTATTCCCTAAATGAGCTACCCCTCACAGCTTTCAAGACCATATCTAAAATATTGAATTCCAAATGTGCAGCTCAAATCCCTAAATCCACCCGAAATTTCAAACTCATATAAACTGCCAACCTAATTAAATTCTGAAATTTGATGTTTAATAGGAATATCAAATTTAATAAATGCAAATTTTGATTTTTATCTAAAACTTACTCATTGTCCCATGTTCCCAATTTCAGTAAATAGTAACATATTTCACCCACTCTTTCAAGTAAAATATCTTGGAAGCCTCTTCACTCCCTCTGGATTTCTTCTAGCCAAGCTGTCCATCAGAAAATCCTATTTCTATTTTCAATATATATCCACAATCTGATAACCACTCATCTACTTCAGCTACCAGTCCAATTCACTATCCTCAAACTAATTTTCATATCTGTACTCCAACCAGTCCACCCAGAGAAGATTCTCTTACTAAAATATAAATCATTTCATATCACATGTTTTATCTCAATCTTCCAGTAGACTCCCCATATACCTGGAAGATCTAAATACCTTACCACGACCTATAAGGCCCCTACAGGATCCTCCATAGTTGCCTCTCACTTATTTCCTTCCACTTACTGCTTTGCTCAGTAATAAACTCCATATATGTTCCACATTGATTTTCAAGATGTTCCTTAAACAAATGATTCCTTACTGTCTTGCTTTCTGGCCTTTACCTTTGCTGTGCCCTCTGATATCAGATATCCACCTAGTTTACTTTCTTTCTTTGAGTCAAGTCTCTGCTCCAGTGATCACCTCCTCAGACAGGACTTACCAAAGCACAGTATCCAAAATAGCATACTTTGTTCAACTGCCATTCTTTCATTTTTGTTCACACAATTTACCACTACTTGACATTATTTGGTTTTTGCCTCCCCCATGAGAATGTAAGTTCCTTAAATACAGAGACACAGCTTACTTGTTCAGTATTTTAATTCCAGAACCTAAAAACAGTATTCCATAGAGAGTAGGTTTAGAATAAATGTTTGCAGAATGAAAGAACATTCTCCCAATTAGCACACATACATGTTGTACAGTAATGCCTACCTTATCATGTAGTTTCAGGAATATTAACTTCTAGAGTTATAATGATTTTGACAATGAAACAAATGGCTTATTTAAGTTTACTTCAGAAAAATCAGGTACTTAGGCCAATAAAATAATTTATTTTTACAATAGTACTTTGAATTATTTGGGGATAAAGAAAAAAGTGTAAGAATTGCTATTTTAATATAATTAATTACTCAATCTTTTTTATGAGTGAAAATATCTGTTAATAAGAAATTGACTACAGAGTGATCTAAAATTTTTAAACACACACAGGCAGGCCTTTTGATACTAAACTTCTTGTGCTTGCCTCTGGGTTTCCCTCTATTCACTCAAGGATGCTTTCAGCCTCAGCTTCACACTTGGTGGGCAATAGGGTTAAAGCCAGAACACCTGGAGCAGGAATGGAAAATTATGAAGAATACTGAAGAAACACTAGATATTTCCTTTACACTCTATATCTTTGAGTGATACCAAACATATGCTAATATTCCTGGTGTGCTTTGAGTTTGTAAATTCTAAAGGCTATTGTCATCTATGCTGCTTAGAACAGAAGACTACTCCTTCGTCCAGTCAGCCTTAATAAGCACTAACATTGTGGTATACTGTAAGAGTAGCATTGAATGGAACATCTTAGCATCGACACTAGACAAAACAAAAACAGAATCTAAAACAAAAAACTAACAAATCCAGTTCTCTCAATCTGATATTGGAGTTATCTAGAATATCTGATAAACAAATATATTATGTATAATACCTGTTCATACTGAAAAAAATTTCATTTTAATTTTAGTGATTAAGATTTTATGCTCCATTTATTTCCCCTGGTATTTTCTTCTTTTATTTTTTTTAAGATTTTTTTATTTATTTGAGAGAGAGAGTGAGAGAGAGCACAAGAGCAGAGTGAGGGGCAGAGGGAGAAGCAGACTCCCCACTGAGCAGGGAGCCCAATGTGGGACGACTCGATCCCAGGACTCCGGGATCATGACCTGAGCCCAAGGCAGACACTTAACCGACTAAGCCACCCAGGCACCCTATTTTCTTCTTTTAAAATCACTCTGAACCTAGCTATTAAGTATAGCTATATGAACCAGACTTGACTGTACTGTATACCTTCTCCCGATTCCTCAAATATAGGGATCTGTTTTCATTTTAGTTCACATAATTTTAGAGCTTAAGTGAAAATTAGTCTAAATCTTGTTTTAGCATTGATAATAAATGAAGACTAAAGAAAGTAACTTTCCAGGATGCCTGGGTTCAGTCAGTTAAGCAAGTAAGTCTTGATTTCGGCTCAGGTCATGATCTCAGGGTCCCAGGACTGAGCCCCACATGGGGCTCCCCACTCAGTGGGGAGTCTACTTGTGGGTTTCTCTCCCTCTCCTCCCAGTTGCTCTCTCTCTCTCTCTCTCTCAAATAAATAAATCTTATTAAAAAAACAAGAATAACTTCCCAATTTTGCTCAGTTAGCCACTGATAAAACTGGTACTTAGCCCCAAACCCTTAAATTCTAATCTAGAACATTTTCACTATGTCTTAACATCCCTCCCCATGTAATTCACATTCTGAAATTTGTGTCCACACCCAAATGCTAAAACTCACCAATGTAAATGAGTTGAATCCACAAATCTCCACATAATCAATCCCAGAATTACTTTAGTATTTTTCCTTATCTTTTAGATATCCATCTGATCACTTAATTTTACCCTAAGTTCTTAACACATTATTCCAACTAATTTATTATAATTAATATTGGTGCAAGATAAGGTCTAAAAAGACAAAGTGTTCATTTAACCTAGTACTGCATTCTCTAACTATGTGATTTTGCTTATATTAAAATGAATTTATCAGATTAAAGTTGATCTAAGTTTCATCTCCATTAGTCTTCCAATGGGATTTGCTAGAGGGAAGATTTTGCTTCTTTAAAAAGATCAAATAAACAGAAAAATTACTAAGTGATCATAGACACTGGTTATAAAAAGATAAATCACCACAAAAACCCAACGGACTAGTAGTGGTGGTGGTAGTTGTATGTGTTTGGAAGAAACTGTTACACTACATAAAACTTAATATTTACCAGGCCAAAATTATCTGAAAACATATATGACCCATGCACAAAACTCAATGGATGACATTGTTTTAAAAGATATCTGTATTTTTGCCCACGTTTTTTTCATAGCTCTGTGTACGTGTGTTTCACGTTACAAACATCATCTAGTTTGGTACCTCAAAAGTTCCATGAGTAAGCAGAACTACCACAGTTAAGAAATTGCTTAACAAACTCCATCCACTAATTTGCTTACACCAACAGTAATAAGCATATTTGTATCATTTTTGGTGTCTTAGATTTTTGCGCAGAGTAAGTATTAAAGAATATATTTCTGCTGTATTTTAAATTTGTGAAAAATTTACATCATTAGGTCTAGCAATCTAATCTACCTGGAGAATAGAGGGTGTTGACATGTCCTAGAACCACATTTTTATAAGAATAAGAGACAGGGATAATATTTCCTATTCTGGTTTGAAAATAAAAACCACCTGTATCTTATAGCATCATAGACCTCATTGGATGGAATTTTTTTCAGAGAATTAAAAAAAAATCTCATGTGGTTTTCAAATAGGACTACAAAGGAACAGCTCAGAATGCAGTGACACCTAATGGCAAAGCTATCTTTATAAGCCATAAATGTATTTTCTAATAAACATTATATTTAGAGTAAAACTGTGTAAGTATTGCAATTCACCAATATGCTGTCTGTAATCCGAAATATCATGAAAATCTAAAAGCAATATCAAATATTTTACTTTTTAATAGTAAAATAACATATGCAAATGAAGGGGGGGAAAAAAACCTTCCAGATTAGAAAGTGTGGTTTTAAAATGACAATACCCTTTGAGATAAAATTACAATATTATAAACTCAGCCTTAGGAATTGTATTAAATATAACGCATCTTCCGTTACTCCTAATAATTTCAACTGGTTTCTACTGTTTAAAAAGTTGAAAGTTAATCACCTTGATTTTTATTCATATTTGAATTAAAATTTAGAGGAGATATTTATTGGGTGTATGCTTCACTCGGAGTAGAAAGCAAAGGTCCTTGGTGTAATGGCTTATTAGTCATGTCATAGTTGATACTGTTGATTAATAATACTAACTTAATGCACATCTGAATTATGCTTCAAATAACTGTATTAATGATACAGAAAAGAATAATAGTAAAGTACACCCTTATTTTATTATTATTTTTTAAAGATTTTATTTATTTATTTGAAGAGAGAGACACAGCGAGAGAGGGAACACAAGCAGGGGGAGTGGCAGAGGGAGAAGCAGGCTTCCCGCAGAGCAGGGAGCCCGATGCGGGGCTCGATCCCAGGACCCTGGGATCATGACCTGAGCCAAACACAGATGCTTAACGACTGAGCCACCCAGGCGCCCCAACACCCTTATTTTAAATTCAGAAACTACTTGTTCATACATTCCAGAAGTTTATATGCTATTCATAACTTAGAGAGCAAACAACCACTGTAAATAATAAAGGGATAATTTAAATCATTGAGATATCTTATACAGTGCAAGGAGTCCTTAATGACTCCTGGGGCTATCATACCCAATGCATATTATGTAAAGAGGTGAAAAAGAAATATTTTGGTGTAAGACACAGTACATTTTCTGGAAACACTTTTACATTCTATATTTGATAAAACTGTCCTCGGTGCAGAAATCATGAAAAGTGTTGCTTTAAATCTGCCATCTATTACTGTTTTTAATGTGGACATTTTATTCACCCACCAGTTCTGTACTTTAATTTGAACTTTTTTGTGATGAAAATATTCTGAGCATTGTTTTAGGCTTCTCAAACAAATCATAGTTAATGATTATTATCTCAGAGGATAAAGTATCTCGTGCTTATGAGGAAAACATAAATAAATGGTTTGTTTCTATTCCCTGTTGGCATAAGGTATTTTACTATGACTGATAACAAGAAAAACCTGCAAGTGATTTTCGTAATATGTGACTACACTGTTTGAACATACCCTTATAGAGATATGTAACTGAGGATAGCTCATTTCAATCAGTTCTGTGAGCACAGGAACCAGATAAAGAAATGAGCATACATTAAACTGTTAAAACATGAGATCCTCCATATTAGATTTGAAGCAAAACACAAACTGTGCAGTTGACTGGAAATGCCACCTAATCCCTGCTTAATTAAAGCAGTGCTCTACACTCCTGTTGTGTTTAGGGAGTAAAGAGTGTGGAACGACTGATGTATGAAGAAAATAGCAGTCAGCGTGTCTAATCTCAAAGACTTTCGAGCTTTCTAGCTACATAAATCAGAGCGACTTTTGAATAGCCTCATAAAACACAGTATCATTGCCATTCCACTCACGATTTTTTGGTTCTTCCTACAGCATGCAGATCATTAGGAAACTTCTAAGCAATCAAGTAATGTGGGTCTGATGAAATTACTCAATCAATGCACAGGCTCAAAGTAAAAGCATAATTCAAAATTGCAGTTTTTATATGTCAAAAGACCTTTCTTTTGGGGGGCAAAGAATATCACAATCGAGATGATTCATTTCTAAATACTACGTGTATGAACGTGCTTTAAACAAATGTATGTAATTATCAAATATCTTTAAAATGTGATTTAACAGAAAAAGTAATTATGTATATGATATTAGTGCATTTTTTACTGAAATAAATACACTGCCACTCCAATCACTGGAGTTTAACTATTATGATGTATTTCATCATTGTAGTGAATTCATGTGTTTAATAAAATACATTAGAGTTTAAAATATGTAATTGACTTTTAAAAACTACCTGCATGAAATAGAAACAAAGAGAAAGAAAGAATGGAGTTTTCATATATATAATTCTGTTCAACACTAAAAGGATTCAATATTTAAAGAACCTATTAGAGCAGTGTCTTTTTTATCTTTCCAGCTTGCCTGAACTACATATTGCAGCTACTTTCTACATAAACACACCACATGAGGCTAGAAAAATCTTTCATTTCTGCCTATCTCCTTATAACTCTAGAGTTGAAATATTCACTTTTCCTTCAGTTCCATCACTTTCATCCCTTCAATCCTGAAGTAATACATTTGCCATAAGCATATTTCTCCCATTAAATATTTAAATGAAAGCAATCACCTCCTAAAGATAATTAATTCTCTTTTGCTAGTCATCAAGGTAAACTGATCCCATGAATATTAACTGATGGTTTAAAACTTTAATATGGGCATTTAGTTTTGAATTTATTATACTTTGGGATGGGAGGTGGAAGCAGGAGGGGCTTTTAACCTCTGACATGCACTCAAATTAATCTTGGTCATCTTTAATTTGGGAAGTAATATTTATCAATATATTATAAAAGATATGAAGCATTTGAAGCAATTATCAATTTGCTAGCTTCATGGCAATATTGGGTAGCCTATAAAAGAAGCTAATCCTCTTGCCTAATGTACTAATTGCATTCAAGTCAAATTGTCTGATAAGTATTCCTTTTAATAGGATATACACAGTTCATGCATACAACCTACTTTCTGAAGAAATCTGTAATTTGTACACAGTTACCTTTTTTTTTTTTGGTCTGGTTATAAATAAGGAAGCCATGTCACACTGACAGACAACAGAATGCAAAGGGAAAAATACAACAGTTGTGTTCTATTTAGAAACAAATGATCAGACTGCATTGCAAAACAGTGTTCAGCTGATAAAGGACAGCAAGCGCTGTAGGTGTTTGCAAATAATAAGCAATAAAATAAGCATTTATCCACAAGCCTTTTCTCCTGAGCGATGAAAAACGTAAGGCAGAAACCCCTAATCATAAAATGAACGTAAAGGTACCATAGTAATATATATATCTGCATCCTGTTCCAGTCATTTACAACTGGATATAAATGCATGTCATTTCTTTAAGAGGAGAACAGTTCGTTTCTGAATTCTATCAGAACATTACTGAACCCCTCAACGAGGCCATGATTTCTCCCTGAAAAGTTCTGAACCCACAGGCCCTGTTAGCCCCCAGGCAAAACGTGATCTAGCAGTCAAGCTATCTAGTGCTTAATTTACTTAATGCATAAGTGCAAGGTTTTTCGAATCTTGACCTCATTACCCCTTATACACAGACATGTATGGTTCTACTGATACAAATGACAGAGAATGGCAGACATGTTTACAAAGACAGCGTCTGAGACCGAGAAGGAGTCCCCTGGAGCTGAGGGGCTGGCCGCTGTGGAGGCACACACCAGACAGAAGCCCCTCGCTTGGGCAGGCACAAGGGCCACCTGAAGCAGGTTCCCTTCCAGGACTCTGTGGTGTGTGTGGGGAGGAGTGGGTGTGTGGGGGGGGTGTGTGTGTGTGTAAGAGAGAGAGAGAGCGCGCGCAGGGGAGGGGCAGGGGGACTAAAGGAGGAGATGCTGCGACCCATCTGTCGCTTCAATTTGAAGAACATCAAGCCGTGTGGACAGATAAAAGTCCCGTGCCCAGAAAAATTCCCCAAGAGGGGTCTCTCTTCATCCCAGTAAATGAACCTTGCTGGCCCGCGGACACGAATTTCCGAAAAGGAAATCGTCGCATTAACGCAGAAAAGGCTGCAGGAGCCCGTCTCCACTCAGCTCTTAGGGATTAGCAAGTGAGAAGAGTCGGAGCCCGAAGCCGCGAGCGCTGTGCATGATAATGACGCGCGGCCCCCGCCCGCCCCCGCCCCCGCCCGCGCCCGCGCCAGCCGCGGCCAGTCCCGGTCCGTCTGGTTGCCAATAGGTGGGGCCACGAGCATCTCCGAGCCGGCTCGGCGTCCTTCTTGGAGTCAGGCCGCCCGGCCGTAGCCCAAACGCTTTTGCTCCCGGCCTGACGCGGCAACTCAGAGTTGACCGCGAGACAAGGCGAGGCAGGTGTCTGCAAGGCAGCCCAGGAGCGCGGCCCGCGCGCCCTGCGCCTCTCGTGCGCCCGGGGGCCAGTCTCGCCGCCGCGCCAGGCCGGGGGGAGGTGTGCGAAGCAGCGAGGCGCGCCGCTCCCCGTCCTCGGCTACACCGCCGCCAGCCCCTCCCGCCACCGTCGCGGCGACTCTGCGCGAGGACCGCAAAGCCAAGAGGACGGGAGGAGGAAAAGGAGGCTGGGGGCGCAGCCAGCACCCCGTCACCATCGCGCAGCGCTGCGGCTAACGCAGCCCGCTCACGTTGCAAAACCACCTGTTCGATCCGAAGGGAGCTCCCCCCACCTCTCACCCCAGTTTTCGCCTCACAGGTGCCACACACCTCTTCTTTCCCCTAAAGGTATTTTTTTTTTTAATGGATCAAATGTACATCCGGGAGAGAATATGGAAGGTAGAGTCGATTAAACTTCCTTTCCCGACACAGTCGGAACCCACCCCCCGCACTTCCCGGCACACACGCACAACTGAGGTAAACTCGAGACCCCCACGCATCCATCACACGCTCCACGATTCACCGCGAAACAACGGCCCCAGTCAAGGTTCGAGCATCCACATCCTGCCGGAAAACTGAACAAGTGTGAGGGAAGGTTAGCGGGAAGGGGCAATAAACCGAAGCCAGCGCCAATAAGCCGCACAGAGGGCGGAGAGGGGGAAGCAAAGGGAAACATTTGCCAACCCAACGTTAAAAGTACCCACAGGCAACACCTGCCCTTCCTTACCGATGTGAATGATTGAATCCGCATTCGCCAAGTCCCAGGTTCGAGACCACCACACGGACAAAACCAAGAGCAAGGGGAAAACTTCCATCGCCTCCTATGCTGAATCTCTTTCAGGATGGTTTCTCTTTCAATATATTTTTTTAAACCAGTCCGAAGAGTTCGAGGTCACGATAGAGTTTAGCGCAGCTTTTTCTTTTTTTCTAAATTCCTACTGCCAGAGCAAAGCCTTAATCGTCGCTGATGAAGGCAGAGCGAATTAAGAGAGCCCAGCCTGAGGAAACCTCCTTCGCAAAGCCGTGTCACTTGGAGGGGAATTTTGGCGTCGCCAGAGTTGTTTGCAGTTTGGCTTTTTAAAAAATGTATCCAGCCTCGGCTGCTCTCGGGCAGGGGGAGAGGCTGGAGCTCAGACCATCCCCATCGCTGAGCCGGGGCGGCGGGTCTCCAGTCCCAGCTCCGCCGCAACTTCCAACCAGACCACCCCCCTACACTCTACGCCGGATGTTCCCCTCCCCCTCCCCCAACCAAAAAAAAAAAAAAAAAAAAGCGCCCCCCGCCCCCGCCCCAACGGCCCGCAGAGAATCACTTGTTTCGCTGCCAAAATAAAATCTAAGTGGAAAGGAAAGATTAGGAGATTCCAAGAAGAGCAGCCAGATTCCAACAGGGAAGGGAAAAAAGCCCTCTCCAAGAGGGGTAGTAAAAGTGAACTTCAAGGTAATGCAGATAGTAATGCAGAGAAAATTCCTTTTCTGCGCGAGGCAGGGAGCGGAGCTCGGCGAGGCGGGCCCGGGGAGCCGGTTCGCTCGGGCGCGGTGGCGGGGGAGTTGCGCCGGGCGCGAGCAGCGGGGCCGGGCCGGCGGAGGGAAGCCTGCGGGCTGCAGGATGCTTTTGGAGCGGTTCGCCTGGCGGGATGCAGGAAGCGAGCAAGGAGAGCCTGGCAGCTTCAGCACTAGCCCCACGTTGCCTAGAAATGGATCACCTAGGAGAACGAGCGAGCCCGCGAGAGAGCGGTGCTGTCAAGCGGAGAGCGGGGGAACCGAGAGAGGAAGAGCTTCTCTCTAATAACCACCTCCTCCCCCTATCTGCAATACAAGGGAGAAACAAAATAGTGCTCTCATTTCCCTTGGAATCTTCAACTGGGACTGAGAAAAAGGCAGGACTCCAAGAAAAAAAAAAAAAAGAAGAAGAACGTTGAAGCTTTTTGGTTGTGTTTTGTTTTGTTTTGTTTTTAGGAGGTTAAAGGCAACCTGAAAAAGCCACCCCACTTATTTAACCTTGCTATTGCTATTCTCCAACAGGTATCAGACTTTTTCTAGTCTTTGCCTGGAATTAGTCACATTGGATAAAAACAAATTAGGGACACCTGGTCACTAAGGGAAAAGAGACCTAGAAAGCGCTTAATGAGATTTCAATTATAAAGTTATAAAAAGGAGAGGACATGCTAATTATTTTTTATACAGTGATTTTTTTTTCCTTCTCTCCCTCTCTCCAGAGTATTTTTAGGCAATCAGGATAAAGAAAGGATAAAGAAGAACGTGAAAAAAAAATGTAATAAATAGTAAAATACATGCTTTAGTGAAACATTTGATCCAAATATTACATTGAGTAGTACTGACAATGGACCTATGTACATAAATTCAGAATGAGGAAGTTGGTAGCTTCTCCATGAAAAGAGCTGAAAAAGTACTGAATGACAGCCTCCCAGTCCCAGAATGAAAGGAATTTTGGCACGCTTATTCCTTGAAATATAATCCTGACAATTGTGACTTCCTTTCTTGTTATGATTATCTTATATTCAGTCTGACCCCACTTCAGACTGGAGGTTTGTTAACACAACCAAATAACTAGTTGAGGCCAGATATTAATAGGCCTGATATTATTTCAATTATAATTGGAATCCTTTGGAAATGTTGCTACTTGGGATTTGTGGATGTCAAACTCCTTAAACAACCTTTCAGGGCCCTCCCTTACTTTCATATTTGGCAAACCTCTTTTCTTCTTGAGACTTTCTAGCCTGGTGAATTGGGCTAGTATTTCTCCAAACACAGATGTACGTTCTCACCTCTGTGAAATGCCTTCTTTCATTCATCTTGTGTAGTTTTTCCCTGAACATTCCAGAAAATGTCCTACCATATTGTTACTTAGGTCAATAATTCTGTTGGAAGGTATCTATGCATTCTTCCAACCACTATGCCACTTCAGAGCTTAATTCCAATTTTGCCCGTGATACAATGTCCAATCCTTTAATATGGAATACATCTATCCTTCTTCTGTGTTCTCATAGCACACTCTACCTTTATATTAGAGTTAGATGGGGCTACTTCTGAAATAGATCATCAATGCCCTGAGAGTGAGGACCATAGCTTATTCATGTTTTATTCACTGCAGCATTTTACATAGAGCCCCTTTGTCGACTTGGATTTCATCATTTCCATCTGAATCTGGCATAAATCAGTGCTTCCAAGAAGCCATCACTGATTAATTTGTCTCAATTTTGATCATTCCTTTATTTTTCCCATCAGTATACCTGTACTCAATTTGATTGTATTAATGTTATTGATGTCATTTTACTTTTTAAAGAGTTCTGTTGTGATTTCATGGATCATATTTTGTTGTTACAGATAATGAAGTTTTTGAAAGAATGGAGGTATCACTCCATAGCTTGCTTCTATTATATTATTCACAAGGGTGTTTAAAAAATTGTTGAGTCACTATGTGCTCTATGAAGAAAAAAATTGTGAAATAACCATTAACATGGAAAGAACACTATAATATGTTAGAATCAAAGAACTAGGAGGAACTTCAAAACATTAGCTGGCTCAGTCCTAGCTTAATAAATGTCATTCCTGGAGATAGCTAAATATAGTCAATTCATATCATCTTCTGTCTTGGAAATCTGTTCTGGAGTATTATGAGCAAAACATTTTCATTATTCCCAAATCCTCCCATTTATTGGTTCTCAAAGGTAGCTTCACTTTGGAATAACCTAGAAAGCTTTTCAAAAAGATCACTTCAGGCTAATTGAATCAAAATCTCTGGGGTTTGGGGTCTGACCAATATGTGTTAAACTCTCTAAATCTGACTCTAATGTGTAGCCATACTTCAGAACTACTGTCACAATACTCAGACATTTACGAGTCTTCATGACACATCACAAAAACCGTAAAGGCATCAAAATTCATGTTCCTGACATTCAAAAGAAATAATAGTACCATGAGATGTAGCTTTCTAAAAGTAATACAAAGTTAATGCAGAATTGAAGCATAACAGTGGCTTATTGATTTTAAATTTAAGAATATCAATCACTCTTTTAAGCTGTTGAAATAATTTCTATACCAAATGAGCCCTAATTAGGAGTTTTTGTATGAAATATGAGTTTAAACACATTTTTAAATTATGTGTTAACCATATTTCCTACTATTTTAGAAAATTTCATATTGTGATATAATTAGATGGATACAAAATTAGTTTACTTAGGTTAGCTGGATGCAAAGTTCTTTAATATTTAAGTAAAAGTTAGATTCCGGGGGAGGGAGGGAATAAGAAATTCACTGGTTGTACTTCCATATCAGCTTTTTATGAAGGCCATATATTAGTCTAATTAAGGCTATTTAGCTTTAATTCAAGCAATATCATATAGAAATGGCTGATACATCTGACTTGCTGTACTGAAATTCAAAACTTTGGCATTATAGCATATTTTTTTGTTGAAAAAACAGCTTCCATTCATGAAAATTTTATACCAATGATTAATTTTTGGAATAAAAATGTAAGGGAACCATGAGTCATGAATTTATTCTTCCTATGTGGAGACTGTCAATTCAATTCAGGCATGAGTTGTGTTATGAACATCAATAGAGTAATCCTCCCCGCTTACCCACAGTTTTACTTTCTACAGTTTCAGTTATCCAAAGTCAATCATGGCCTGGAAGCCAATGATCATCCTTTTGTATCATCAGAAGATCATCAGAAGCTAAGAAAGCAGCTTAATGCTTTGTCACAATGTTTGTTGTTCACGTCACCTCTTCTCATCACATAGGCATTTTATCATGCTATGTCATCGTTAGTAAAAGGGTGAGTACAGTACAATAAGGTATTTTGAGAGTGAGAGGAACCACACTCATACACCTTTTATTACAGTATATTGTTATAATAGCTCTATTTTGTTATTGTTGTTAACTTCTTACTGTGCCTGATTTACCACCTAAGCTTTATCATATGTATGTATCTGTAGCAATAATCCTAGTATATATAAGTTTCAGTACTAGCCGTGATTTCAGGCATCCACTGTGGGTCTTCAATCATCTCCACTGTGGATAAGGGAGACTACTGTAATTTCAAGAAGTGGTAGATAATCCTAGCAGCTTTAAGATGTAAAGAATAATGATTATTTTTTTATGGAAGAACAGAATTTGGGAGAACTACTAATTTGCATTTTTGGAGGGGATTTGCAGACTCCTTTAATCATGTACAATGTACTGTGTGGAAAGAAAGCAACATAATGGAAATACCTGGAATATATAATTCTTTCATTTTTACTCTAAACAAATACTAGGAATACCAATGTCTAAACTTTAAAAATCAGCTGCTCGCTGAATGTTACAAAGGTAGTAAGTCAACTTACATTAGTCAATTTTAAAGAACTCCAATAATGGGGCACCTGGGTGGCTCAGTCGTTAAGCGTCTAACTTCGGCTCAGGTCATGGACCCAGGGTCCTGGGATCGAGCCCTGCACTGGGCTCCCTGCTAGGCAGGAAGCCTGCTTCTCCCTCTCCTACTCCCCCTGCTTGTGTTCCCTCTCTCGCTATGTCTCTCTCTGTCATATAAGTAAATAAAATCTTAAAAAAAAAAAAGAACTTCAATAATATTCAGTGACTCAAGAGATGTATTTTGTTTTGATATAAAACACTGTAAATTTATGGGAAAACTTACTTGAAAATTAGGGTGAAACAGCTTTGAAAAGAATATCAGAGAAAAAATAGGAAGTAATGCATTTTGATCATTTTATCTAATTTGCTATAATTGTATTGTTAGTATTACAAATATGATTAGCCACACAAATGATTCTAAGTATACTGCAACTTTAATTAATATGACTATGAAAGGAAAACTATGAGCTTGCAATGACTACCTGCATATGCAGGCAATAACAAATTATGACTGTAAATTTATAATTGAGATGTTCATTTGCAGAAGTAAAAATCAAATTCTTTTTGTTTGAGGGGCTGAAAAGGTGACTTTTATACTTAGCAAATCAAAGAAGTTCAAAACTCAATGGGATTTTAGGGCCTCTCTTACTCAGTGCTTGGTGTTCTGGAAGAGAATGAGAAACTGAGTCGCAGAAGTTGTACTGACATTTGATGAAAGACTCAAACTGAGATTTTTTTGACTTTTAAATATGCTTCAAGAAAATCATTAAATCACACATTTCTATGTAACATGTTCATGATGGGTATACCATGTTCTTTTTTGGGAGTGGGGTCAACCTTGCAGTGCCCCACCACTTTCTACTCTGTCAAATTATGTTATCTGTGATGCTAGTGCAAATCTTATGCTTGATTAACAGTTGATACTTCCTTCATGCCTCCCTCCTTCCCTCCTTCTGTCCCTCCCTCCCTCCCTTCCGTCCTGTTTTCTTGCCCTCCTTCTTTCCTTCTACGTTAAACTCTTAATCCCTTCCTCCCTTTCAACACTTTCCCTAAATCTGAAAGGCTGCCCTGTCAGAGCAATGTCATGTTTTCTTCTTACTCAGTGAGATATACATTCCAACCAAATTCTGTAAATAGATTGCTGATAAGGTTTTTTTGGTTAATATTATAACTTTATCAAACTTATCTATTATTAAAGTTAATTCAAGTCAAAACTTTAAATTTCAAAGCTTTTCCACAATCCATACATTAGCCATGATACTGAAAATTTTTATTGTTTTTTTATTTTAATTCCAGTATACTTAACATACAGTGTTATATTAGTCTCAGGTATACTATATAGCGATACAACAATTCTATACATTTCTCAGTGCTCATCATGATAAGTGTACTCTTTAATTCCCATCGCCTATTTCATCCTGAACTTTTAAGAGCAAAAATTAGTTATATATATCAGGGCGCCAATTTTAGTTTAGATTTCTTACCTCTTCTGTCTGGTGTTGATGTGGAATTTTAAGTAGAATATTAATAAAAACCAAGCAAGTGGTGGATAGAGGTAAAATGATGACTTATAACCCAATAGGGTCACTTTATTTTGAGATTGGGCCCTCACTACATTATATCCTGTCCCCACAAGATGGCAGCCATGCTTGATGTAGATTTAATCAGCTTACTTTTTTGAATGTCTCAATACTTAACAATTTACCAGAGTATTATTAACCCATGTTAGTCAAATGACTATATTTAAGCAAACTTGATATGTTAAGTAATTTCTTAGGTAAGTTGATTTTCTGAAATTTTATTTTTTCTAAACTTACACATAGGAATAATAAATATCTATTATTATGTTTTTATAATATCTGCTTTATTCACCTCTTCTCTGATTTCATCAGTTACTTAACAGTTAAATATCAGTAGAATAATCTTTAGTAATATGCCACTCAATCCTGTGATTGAGAACATAGTGATATTATGTAACTCAAACTTTGGATTAAATATTAAATGTTCAAAAATGAGATTAATTTAACTATTTTCTTTTTTAAAGAAAAAAATATGTTTTATATATCTTGAGTTAAGGAATTGCACTTGGCCATGGAATATAGAAATTGTCTACTAATTTAAAATTGATCCTCCTGCTGTGGCATATCAGTTCAGGCAAATGTCTAACAAATACGTCAAAAGCACAAAGAAATGCATGATGCAAACTACAGTGAATATCAGTTATCATTTGACCTTTAAAAATAAGATTTTGTTATTTTCCCATGGTTAACCATTTAATTCTGAAATTAACTGTTTCTTTTGAAACATATTTCACTAGACTCAGAAGTAAAAAGATACAAAGTAGTGTGTGTGTGTGTGTGTGTGTGTGTGCAATATGCTGCAAAATAAACTATACATTTTAGTTTAAAATATTGTTTTTGTAGCAGTAGATATCATGGGGGAAAGTTAAAAGGAAAAACAAAAGCTTGGTTAATATTCAATCATCTGTATACACATAGATACACACATATTTGCTGTAGAGTTTTCAAAGTAGTAATAAAACTCTATATACATTTAAGTTTACTTCTTAGTGGATAGGGTAAAAAATCAGTATAGATTCAAACATAATAAATTCCTTATTCCCCTTTGGTCCTGCAAATTGGTGGTAAACTTAAGTTCAAATAATTATGAATAAATGAATTAACTAGTGAGTGAATGAAAGGATAAAATGAAAAAAAATAAATATTGTAGAATATTACTCATGCAGTATAAGTCAATATGTCTTGACTCACTCCAAAATAAATAGATTACTGAGGTGTCAAAGTGGTCTGGTCATAAGATTATTTCACCTGTTTATCAGTCTTATTACTTACAACACAAGATTTATCAAATGTAGAAAAATGGAAGATGTTTTGACAGAGTTCTTTGGAAGATGACAGTAAAAATTACCTCAGCAACAAAAGCCCAAATATGAATCTCTGCCCAAATTTAACTTGACTTATTTGCAGTATCGTTTATATGGCTAAAAAGAATGCAGGGAGGAAAAAAAATTAGTTTATACTAGATCTCATAGAATTTATCTAAAGTTGGCTAATACAAAATTAATCATATTGTATGCACTTTGTTTCCTACCTTTTTTTACACTTTGCTGCTTTATCACATTTTAAAAATTTCAAGATAGAGTTGAACCATAAAATACTAGACACAACAACATCAAAGTTGTAAAAATGAGATGATATTAAAAAGTTTTAAAATTCCTATGCCATTATAAATATCTAAACCAGCATTTCTTACATTGTGCTCTGTGGAATACTTTGTTTTCTTCTATAAAAAAAAAAAAAGGCAGATTTAGTGGCCACATCAGATTGCAAAATGCTAGATAGACTTTTCTTCTCTAAGACTTTTCTTCTCCATAGTGTACACTAACATTAAAAACATGAAGAAGTCCTCTAGGAAACAAATTATTAATCTGTGTTAACCCAAAATATCCCAAATTTATATAACCACCAATTTTCCTTTTTATAGACAGAAAGAGCAACGTTTATTACATTGTTGAAATCCATTTTCTATATTCCAAATAATTTTTTGTCATTTATTGTTTTTTTTCCTCTTCTATTTGCAGATGTTTATATTAGCTAAATTGCAGATCAGTAGGTTGAAATGTCATATCTGGGGAGAGATCCTGTTGTATCTGTTTTGAACGTCTATGATGAAGGAAAATATATCACCCATATATTTTCTTATCTATAAAAAATGCTTTGGGGTGCCTGGGTGGCTCAGTTGTTTGTCTAACTTTTGATCTCAGCTCAGGTCTTGATCTCAGGGTCATGAGTTCAAGCTCTGCATTGGACTCCATGCTGGGCGTGGTGTCTACTTAAAAAAATAAGTAAATAAATAAAACTAAAAATGCTTTGTAGATTTCCAATTCTTCTTAGGACATAGAAAGCCAGAGGAGAATATTACTCTGATCCTGACAATTAGAAAATACTGTATGACCTATAAAAATATAACTCTCCTTGACCCATCAAAGAGGTGAGGTGGTGTGACAACAAAGTAAGCTAAGTTCCAAAGAGTGGCAGTCACCTCTAACAAGAGACAGGACACAAAACTGCTTCACTTTCACAGAGCACAGAGAAAGAACTGGCTGCCATAGTAGCAAGTAAGGTGAAATTAGCAAAAATTTTAATAAATTCCTAAAGGTTGAATGTGGGATAGCATAAGAGTTTAGAATAACTCGGAGTAGCAGACGCCAGGAGCATTTGCACTTACTCAAGCTCTTTTCTATGAATCTGCTTAAGGTGTTCATGGGAAAGAATGAGAGCAGAGCAGGACACCAGATATACCCTGTAACTGCTACAGGCATGGTGGAGATAGAACAATCTTAAAATGTAGCCCACTCTCAGGCACCTGGGTGGCTCAGTTGGTTGAGCGACTGCCTTCGGCTCAGGTCATGATCCTGGAGTCCCGGGATCGA